>NC_143199.1:21379584-21607084 GCF_051530095.1 Phoenix dactylifera | reverse complement strand
TCATGGAGATAAATGAAAATCATTTCAACAAATTTCGAGATTCACTTTTTAACTCTTTAATTGCATCTGACATGCATTTTTTAGCTAAATCTTGATGGACATAATACTTAAAATTTCTAATTATATAAAATAAGAAGTTACTTCAGTACTACTTGACATTATAAGAACTCGATTAGTGTTCTTCATCTATAGATGCAACCATTTTTCACCCTTTAATGAAGTTATCTTCTATACTAGCATGCACTTTGGAAACTTCTTGTCTGGTTTGCTAATACTTACAAACCTGCCAACTAAACCAAAACAAGAAGCCATAATCCAGTTAGCATAGTCAAACAAGGCCTGGTCCATTGAAGTTTGAGAACTGACACTCAATCTCACATCAACTATATGCGTTGGTGTAAATTCCTAGCAAAAGGCAACTTGGGCGGATGTGAAGCCAAGATCTTTTTTTTAAAGGGAAAGAATGAATTAATTGAAAATGATAAACCTATCATACAAAAGAAAAAGAACTTTCCTAATCATGAAATAAAAAATTCAAAAAAAATAGCATTCTTTGTGATAACACCCCCCAAAAAATTATGACTAATGATAAGATTAAAAGAACAGATGTTTTAACTAGTAAAACTAACACTTAGAGACAACCCCATAAAGAACAAGCAAGATGATTGAGGTAGTGCCCTCAAAAGAAACAAAAACACCAAAAGTATACGAATTGTAAAGGTTGACTTGAAAAACCAAATACTCCTAAATAAACACCAAGAATTTATGAAACCAATTAATCAGAAAGTAATGGTCAATACAAAGTCGATATACAAATCAAGGATTTAGATGCTGGTCCATGCCAGAAATCAAAGTACGTGTCAGGCAAGTGCTTGCCCTAGACATAGGGTTGATACCTAGTGCTGAGCAAACTGCTTGGTATCACCCATAGCCAACCTGTATCAAACCTTGTTAGTTCAATGCAATTGGGCACAGCTAGAAACCTACCAGTATCAAGGCAAAAAGCTTCCTAGAAGTTTTTCATTTTTTTCCTTTTTCACCACTTCATTGCATTGGAGAGGAAGTGGGAGGTTGCTTGCTGACGCTAGATAACCTGACTTAGCATGTAGACAATCGAAAACAAATCTTGTTTACATGAACATCATTTAAGTTAATTTTCTCTCATTACATAAGATATTAAATGTAAATAAAGAACCACTCCTACTTGAATTAAACAAAAATAGTGTCTATTCAAATTCCATTAAAATAAGAAAGGCAACTTCACAACTAAAGAATGCTTGCGATTATTTGGTGACCAAATTCATAAAATCCAGCAACTATAGTGATTTCTCAAATAAATAGATGGTTTGGATTATAGTTTTCAGCTTCTCTTGAATAAAACTCATCATCCAATGGTATTTAGCACCTTCTAATGAATGAACAGCTTAGGTTCATTCATTTCATTCACTTTAATAAATGACACTTATCATCCAATGGCCGGAAAGAGCCCATAAAAGAATGAACGGGGCAGACTAGGCAATGTTACTAAGATCGAACAAAAGAAACTTATGAACTGATGGTTATAAAGGGCTTGTGGATCAATCAATGGACCAGATTAAGTTGTTTGATTCATCTAACTAAAGCTACTTATGATCCAATGGCTCTAAAAGCCTAGTGGATCAATCAATGGAGCAGATTAAGTTGTTTGGTTCATCAAGCTTAAGCTACTTATGATCCAATGGCTTTAAAAGCCTTGCAGAATGATAGATGGACCAGATTAAGTTATTTGGTTCATCTAACTAATTCTGCTTATGATCCAATGGTTCTGATTGCCTAGCAGATCAATAGATGGAATAGATTAAGTTGTTTGGTTCATTTAACTAAAGCTACTTATTATCTAATGGCTTTAAAAGCCTTATGGATCAACTAATGGACCATTTGACATTCTTTGGTTGATCTAACTAAACCCACTCAGAATCCAATGGTTAGACTTTGTGGATCAATATATGGTCTAGACCAAGTCATTTGCTCCATTTAATTATACCTACTAGCAATCTGACAGTTCTTAAAGACTTAGATCAATAGATGGAGCATATTCAATGGTTTGGTCTACAAAAGCTTATCTTGTAATCTAACATATGTCATTCCTTCCTACCATGTTATAAAACGAACATACCATCGTGCAGCCATAAAAGGCCAAACTTATGATCTAACAGTGATCAAATTGACCAGGCCCCAACATAAACACCCCAAAAGGCTTCCTGAAGTTAATCGTAGTTACAAAAACTCCCTCCTTAAAAATGGGAGCAGCCAACCTGAATTTAAAAGAAATTAAAGAAAATAATTGTTGGTTAAGGGATGGGGAGGGATCTTATATTGTCAAATGGTTAAAAGAGGAGCCATCAAAGACATTGATGGTTGCCAAGTAGTTATTTCAAAATTATCTATAAATACTCTTCTTGGAATACAATAAGAGGCTCCTTCTCTCTTCCGGGGATCATATGCTCTCTCCTAAGAAAGTTGAGATGACACCCACTGTGTGCCCCATCTCTCCTACTTTTCTCTTTCCCTTCACTCATAAGAACGAGATATCTCTATCTCATATTCAGAAGTAGATCAAAATCTGGGGCTTTAACCCCTTCTATAAATGTGTCTTAGACTCTATTCAAAGAGATCATTGATCCCTTCATTAGTAGGCCATCGGCTATGCTTCAAGGAGAAGCCAATAGACTTTATATGAACAAGATTTTAATCTTATAATTAAAAATAGGATCTTAGTGCTATTCTGCTAGGAGTCATAGACTCCATTTATAGAGGTTAAATGTTTCTCATTATAAAGTAAGCCTTTGGCAATACTTTATTAGAAGTAAACAGACTTCAATAAAATAAGATCATAGTCCCATAATCAAGATTTTAAATCTAGTGAGATGGGGGTGTCTTGGTTTCTCCAGGAAATGGGACGCCCCAGTATCCCACCCCGCCATGACGGCAATCTCAATGCATAGGTACCCTCTATCTCTCTCCCCTTCTTCCTTCCTTTCCTTTCCTTTCTTTCTTTTTTTTCCTTCTTCTTTTCTTCCTTCTTTCCTTCTTTTTTTTTCCTTTACCTTCTTTCTTTCCTTTTTTCTTCTTTCTTTTTCTTATCCCTTCCTTTGCTTCTTCTTTTGTTTCCTTTTTCTTGTTCTTTCACTTTCCTTTCTTCCTTCTTTCCTTCCTTTCATTCTTTTTCTTCTCCCTTCCTTTCTTCCTTTCCTTTTCTGCTTTCTTTTCATTCCTTTTCTTCATCTTTTCTTCCTTTCTTGCTTTCCGTTTTCTTCTTCTTTCCCTGGTTTCGGAGTCCCAACCATGTCGTTATCCCATTTTTTCACAGAAACACGATGGGACAACCAGGACTCCCCTGTTCCACGGGGACTTAAAACCTTGCTCATAATTAAAATAGGGCCTCGATCCTATTTAATGCAGTCCTCCACTAATAGAGGCTAAGGGCATCTTATCATAAAGTATATTTCTCGCTATACTCAAACTAGTATCTCTTGGATACCTTCCATCAAATAGGCCTCTTTCCATTGAAAGAGATTATAAACTTCTTAATATGAAGTAGGGTTTCAACCATTCTTCTATGCTTCATAGAGATACGTGAATTCTGGATAGAATCAAGAAAGCCTATGTTTCAAAAAGACATGAACTCAAAATCTAAAGTTTGATCAATGATCCATCAAATGTATTTGATAGATAAACATGATTCCTCCCATATGTTCAAAAATTAGGTTTATTGAACAGTTAAAATTTATTGAATAGAGATAAAGATATAACCATGGCCTTTAGATATGACGCCTGAAATTGATATCAAGTCTAACCTTTGATCCAGCTAATGTCTCTAAAAATATATTTGTCCATTATATGATGAATACCAAAATAAACTTTTAAAAAGGAGTTAGTATTGATCTAAAGGCTCAAAATAAAAGGACCACTATGTCATTAAACTGGATAAATGCAAAATGATATAACCAACATATCGTTAAGCTGGACAAATGCAAAACGATGTTACTACCATGTTGTTAAACTGGACAAATTTAAAAAGAAATGACCATCATGTCATTAAAATAGTCAAATTCAAAACATTAGATTGGCAGAAAATATCGATCTTCTAAAGATTTTTTTTTTTTTTTTTTGACAAAAAGCATGAAATGAACAATCTTTTAGCAAAACAAAATAAAATCATGAGGTGCTTTATGACCCACCAAAAGCATATCTGGAATTCTAAAAGAATAATTGGCTAAAAACTGTTGATATCCATGCACATATACAAATTCCAAGTCATATGACTGGCAATCATCGAATGGCCTGTCTCTAGCAAACATAACAAGAAGATAGCCATACAGTATATATCTTTTAAAAGATGGAAATTAATAAGTCCAAATTTTTTTTTTAAAAAAAAGGAGATAAAAATGCTAGCTCAACATTCCAGATAGTTAGCATAGAGCCTCTTACCCTAGGAGTATAATTCATTCCAGGTAAAAATTTCACATCGGGTCTGAACGAATAATCTTCATCATGAATCTCATCACTGTAGACAAACGTGCGAGCAGCTTTCTTCAGCTTCTCATCCATACCATCTGACAGTGTATCAAAACTCTCACCTAGACCACCTAGAAATTGTGAATGACCACCATCATTCATTTTGGAACCAACATTGGATCTCCCATGAGCCTTTTCTAGTTTATCAAGCTTCCGATAGAAGGAATTAGTATTTGGACTATTGTCTATATCACCAAATAAACGCCTTTCAAAATCATCTGCACTCTCGAAACTATTACTTTTATCGTTACCATTGTCATCACCTGTTCAAACCAGAGAAAGTATTAGAACTACTGACAACTATATGCAAGAAGATATGCTTGGAGGATTTAACCAAAAACAAATGAAACAATGATTTTCAGGAGAAAATGTCCATTATAACTTATTTTGATGGAACACCAATCTAGATCTTGTGATAAGCAACCACCACAGATACAACTTAGATTCCGTCATTTATAAGAACAAAAAAAATCCTTCAAAAGAAAAAAATTGGCATCTAACAGATACATAAGAAATTAATTGCAAAAACTAGATAATACAAAAGCAACTGGAACTGAGAACATGCATTGCACTTTAGGAGCAACATGAATAGCTGCGATCTCAAGATTAACATATTTTGAGTTTTTGATTCAAATAATAAATGCAATCCCAGTTTTGGTCACTAAAAATTCTCATGTTTCTCTCTTAAATAAAAGGAGACAGAGATAAGCCATAATGAGTGTATTTTATAAAGATAGATATTTCAGAAAAAAGAAAAGAAAAGATGGTTCTATTTCCAGTCATTCAGAAATCCAAATGAGAGCTTGCTTTACATGACAGCAGAGATTAGCATAAAATTGTAACAGCCAAAATGTTGCATGTGTTTCATTTTCAACATACCATATGGATGTGAAACAACTAGCTATCTAAATATCTAGAGAGACTTACTGAATTTGTGAACAAAACACTTTGATTTAACAGGAACGAGATATATGGAGTAAGATTAGACAAAAATAGTACTATCACATATACACTTGCTTTAACTAGATGTTAGATCAACTTTTGCAAATTTATTCCCATAGCTCTTTCTCAATCGGTGCTACATCACATTTTATTTCTCCTTGTCAATTAGGTGAAAAATAATACAAAGGTTTTATGATAGAAAGCATATGGAATTGGCAGAATTGCTAGTAAGCTTATCAGGAGCATGAAGTTCCAAAGAAACAAAGTGAAGGGTAGATTAAATGTTATGAAAAATCTTTGAAAATGAAAAGAAATGTACATAGAGACATCAAGGGCTAAGATCACAATGACATACAAAAGGAGCTTGGGAAGGAAGAGATTATTGCATGATCTTGGAGAAAAAAAGGCTGAAATAGGGTACTACTGAGAGGTAAAAGATGAAAAGTAAGAGCTATTTCATCCATTAGGTCTTTGATGAAGGCAAAGTGGGATTAGAAAGTAGCCTTTGGTGACTCATAGAAGAAGATTTGGGGAAAGGTGGAAAGTGTTGACAGATTCCTTCACTAGAAATGTCATGATAAGCTAGCCATACATTATTTCCTCCATGCATCTTCACATATTTCAACATCCAATAGCTTCCTTATTAATTCTCTGGCAAAACATTACCAGAACTTCATTAATAGCCATACACTTGATTATTGGATCCTATAAGTACCTTTAGCACTCCAAATTGCCAAGTCAGTCTATACCAGGATTCAGAGCACGGGCATCAGCTTCTAATGAATTTCCAATCATCGCATTAGCAACAAAAGCTCTCTGAAATGCACCTTCACTTTATCTCAAGACTCCAATTCCTAGTGACAAATTTCATCCTTCCAAGACCCATTCCCAAACAAACACATATTTAGCAAATCTTGACAATTCATGGAATAGAATAAACTCATGTCTTTTCAATCTATACTATTTCTAGTTCCCCATTCTCACAAAAAGATACTGAACCAATCCTCTTCAATATTGCCTGCACCATGCTGATTTTAAAAAAAAAGAATATTGCTTGTTCAATATCTTTTTTTAAATACCTACTTTATTGATGTGCTTTTTTTGTTCATAGATATCTTTTCATCGTTTCCTAAAATAAGCAATTGTTGATCTTCTTGATCCCCATAACAACCCCTTCTCCAAGGCCTTGTCCTCATGCTACATTTGCATAACAAATATCTATAGATCCATTACTTTCTCAGCAACATCAGCATCTAGCAGTAATAAGAGAACAATCTTTGAGTCATCATTCCGAGTGTGGGTAGGCCACAATGTATGTACTTTCCATAATTAATTTTGATTCCTTTGATGAGCCTCCAAAGACCAAATATAAAACCAAGAATTGGGATTTCCTCTATCACATGCTGTTTGTTGAAATAGTGATGCGCCGAGCTCACTGTGATTTGCCCATCTATCATGCATGGCCAAATAGGATGGCCCTTCCCCTTTTGGGTTGGATTCACCACACCTTCCACCTCTTTTACAATCTCCAATGGAAAACCTGCTTTGGCAAATACAAATGGGTTTTGATAGTCTGAAAATATGACCTTTTTTGCAAGGATTACGCTTTCAGGACCAAATGGAAGATGTAATAAGATGAAATTTTGCGAATTCAGTGAACATGGTAAATCAAGCAAGGATTGTTTCAGGCACATTAGAATCATACCTCTTTCATAAGGTGAAAAAAATTTCTTCATATCATTTACCCCTATTTTTACAATTACATTACCAAAACGGGAAAAAAAAGAAGATCGAGTAGAGAAGGTTAGGGAGTACGATAAACCTCTAGTGACAATTTAACAATATATTGATGTCAATCATAACAGCCTAGTCAAGAATACTGTGACATAATACCACATCAGTATATAGAATGCCATGGTACCTGGTGAACAAATTCTCAAAAGCACATCTTTTTATTTTTTTGTTCCATTTCTTAACAAGACCCTTATGGAACTAGCTGAAAAAGTTAGAAAGAAATGAGTTCATGGTTACTAGTTATAAGGTGCATGGTCATCTTGGTTTCAGCATATCATCAAGCATGTCATATGAATGAAATTGCTCGGTGGAAGTCCAGGTTATATCATAAAGGGTATGCCTTATGGCACTCGGTTTACTATCAGCTTCATAAAAGTTCCTCCCATGTTGATTTCTCGTATAAACATCGTTTCATATAGCACGCCCAATAATCCGTGCACAAGAGAAGAATCTCAAATACAAAAACCTCTCCATGTGCTCTATTCCTCCACCCTACGAATCCTTAAACCAAATCTCCATCCTCTCTTCTTCATCTTACACAATTTCTTTTAGCCCCCATGGTTAACCCACCGAAAACTATTTATATACATAGAATTATTGTAAAGAAACCAAAAAAGTGAGAAGGGAAAGGAGAGGAAGAGAGGATACCAGTGTGGAGATGCTGCGTGAAGACGGAAGGCGTCGGCTTGGAGGAGAGAACTCGAAACAAGCCACGGGAGGAGCCCGAGGCGAAGGGTCGAGTCACGACGGCGGCCGTGGCCATTGCAGCGGCGGCGCAGAGGCCAAAACCAAAGTCCGAGAACAAGGCCGGGGTTTCCGTTTTAGGAGGCGAACTCGAGCGGCCGCAAACGGGTCGGGTCGGATCGGGGTCAAATAAACCGACCCATTTGCTAGTTTACAGATAGGGCACGGGGAGTGGAGGTGTTCCCTTGTTTTCCTTCCTTCTTGCTTCTGGAAAAAACCCACTGTAGCCATGAATTCCTATTCCATTGCCCGAGCCGGAAAAACGAATATAATTTAACAATAAAAAGACAAAAAATTAAATCAACAAGAACAAAACAAAAAGGGAAAGGGAAAAAATTATTAAAGAAAGAGTGGAGTCCAAGAGAAGGAAATCAAGATCCGGCTGTGAAAACGAGAAAAGAGGAGAAGAGTCCAATATAAGCAATATAATCGACTGAGAGGGATCCAAATCTCTTCGCCGGCCGATTCCAGTTGAATGAGGTAAGACTCTTCGTCTCTAGGGCATTCGCCGATCGATTCGATTCTTCTCTTCCTGATGATTCTGTTGGAAATGTTTCTTTGTTCTTGCCGTTGGATTTCAGTTCCTATCTAGGGTTCTGGGTGGATCAAATCGTTCTATTTCCGGATGTTTGCAATGCGGCATAGTGTTGACTCCAAGATTACATTCTTACTTTCTTTCTTTTTACTGAATAACAGGAAACAAATCTCCTGACTGAATAAATGATATGAATTTAGAAGCTGACCAATAAATAGTGTTGCAGATGTAATATTAACGTGGAAAGGAAGAATAAGAAACCTATATCCTTGATCATTTGAAGTGAAAGTAAACTTGAACATTTTTGCAGTAGTTCGTTTATGTAAATTGACTAATTAGGGATTAATTACCGGTGCTGTTAACAAGAAACTTTCCAGAAGGCATTGCAGATCTAGCTTGGTATAGTTTATATCTTCAAAATTTTCAGGGTAAATGAATCAAATGATTATGGAGGATAAGGGGAGAAATATTTTGATGCTTTTGTTAGTTTGCAATGTTGGGTCCTATTAGGTCTGCAATGTTGAGCAGATCACCTTTTTGGTTCTACCACTGCAATGTCAAAATTATCTCCAATCTCTTCAGGAGCTGGCTTTGTTGTCTCTAGTTGTGTTGTTAATGCATGCCCTGCAGCTATAAGATAATAAGTATAAAATTTTGACAGACAAATCCAGCATGTGGAAATTATGTTTACATATTAAAGGTGTGGACTTGCTGGTGGAAATATGTGTTGGGACAATTTTGGACAGACACAATATCAAAGGACTTCAATTTTTGAAAGTTTAGCAAATAGGATCAGTGGAATGCATGGTTTGGGCAAAGAGAACTTGATCAAAGTTGATATCAAATCAAATAAAAAGCTGGTATTAGGAAGAGGAAAGAAAAAGTTAACATGTTCATTTGGCCACTGGGCTTCTGCATGGTAAGGTTTGGTTGCAATCAAAGGTTGAAGAGCTGACTAGCTGATGCTTTATGTACAACGACAGAATGGTACCAGTACGGGGCTCGGTACTGAGACGGCCTACCTTGCTTGTGCATGATTCTGTAGGAAGAAAATATCTAAGATATTGAAATGATCTGACGCTTAGACATACACCCACACCTGACCAATATGCTGATGAGTTTTCCTACCCGTGCTTCTTTATAACACTAAAACTTCGTAAACCATCAATTTGAAAGCCTTTTGTTATAGCCTAAAGGAGAAGTAACTTGAGCTGCACGAGTTATGCTCGTAACTTGTCTACAAAACTATACTTATATCATCATGCTTAAGAATGGGATATCTGTATATTCGCCATTCATATATTAGTTAATTGTTGCTGAAATTTACATAGGTGCTGAGATATTTCAGTGAAAGCACCAATTACTAAAAATAAATTGTATGAGATTACTACTCCTGAGACCTGGGAGGTGCATTTATGTTCAATAAGATATTCAATCTAAACAACTTGCAAGAGATTACCTTTTTGGTTTGGTTTATGAATCAAGGTATGACACATTTAAGTTTGAAAAGGTTTTGAGATCATCTCTGAGCTTGATTTCAACACTTATAAATTGGTGCTTAATCCATCCATGACAACCTCAGCCACCTGCTATGAAAATTGGAAAGCTAGTTGGCACCTTAATTTTTGGGGGCCACCTAATTCATTTTATTTTTAAGCTTATGCAACCAAGGAGCAACTCTTCAAGGTTCCTTGAGACTTGAGAAAGTGTTTAGATGAAGGGGATTAAAAGTTCAATATGGGGAATTGCTTCCATCTGCAAGCTTAAAATCATGACCAAAGAGCCTATTCGAAACACAAGTCCTTATTCCAACCATTTTCATAATTGTCAACATGCACCTGCCTTCAAGATTCCCTTTGCCTTCACTATGACTTGGGAGGAGGGATTGATAACCTGTTTGTCTGAACTATTTTATCTTCCCCAATTGTTGATTTTCTTTGTTCTTTTAGCATTTCCTAAGTTCCTTGAGTTCCTTCAGATCTGCACATATTGGATTAGTTGGCTAGCACCCATACATGTGCATGCTTTGACTATACTGATGCAACACCAACACAACATCAATATGTTCCCCAAGAGCAATCCTTTTTCTCAGAAGTAAGTCAGTAACTATTATCATTAATTGTTTTTACTATCATCATTATTTCCAATGTCATTGTTTGGAGTTACCCTGCGTAAAACTGCCAACATTTACACTGCTCTCAGACCTTTAAAAACCGTCAAGTTAAAAAGTACTTGTCCTGCATGTAAGCTGGTAATAGATGATATTTTAATTGGTTTTTCTTGCACCTTTACCTGATGGTACCTCTCTAGAATACTGAAGTTATGAGAACCATTTAATCTGACTTGGTCTTTGCATATTAATATCCATTAAAGTCATCTTGCACATTTCCTATATGTTATACATTTTTGTGTTTCAATTTTTATCTCCATGCTATACAAAAGAAAAAGATTATTTTATACAATTTTCTTTTCTTGCTCTCTCATATGATTTTACTCTTTTTGTGGAGACAAGTTAGGAAAAGATTAAACTTTGCTTTACGTTTGAGCTTTCTTAAGATAGTTTTCTGCACCAAGCTGCCTTAGCAAAACAAGTTTCTTACTGTAGCATAATTGTGGTTAAATAAGGTCAAGTTGTCAATTATATTTCATCCAACACCTGGTGATTATAAGATGAAATCAAAACATAATGGAACCATACAAAGAGCTCAAAGGCTTAACAATGTTCGAGGGGAGGGCCCAAATTGGGTTCTTATTGCTGGTGGTGCCTTGCTAAGCACACTTTCAATCAGGCTTGGATGCAAACTGAAGCAGGTCTTTGAGACAAAGCGACAATATAATGCCATCAAAGGTCTAAAATATGCCAATTTTGATTCAACTTATTATGCCTTGTTCCTATGCACAGTTGCTAACTCTATCTAGCAGAAAATGGGAAATCTGCAGTCAAGAGATCAGGAGCATACCAGTTGCATTCAAACTGCTATTGCTTTACTCAGGATGATGACAACTGTTACCATTGTTGCTCTGGTTTGTTGCCTTGACTTACCGTATAATTTTTAGTGAATTGAATTCCAGAAATGGGACCAGCAGACTCAATTTTCTGGATTTGCATGATTTGTTATTTCTTTTTAGATTATGAAGTGTTTTTTTTTAAGCACAATTGCCAAGTCACTGGCTACTAGTTGCTTTTTAATCAACTATAGCTAAGCTGCAATTACTTATCTGTTTTTATGTGTATGAACTGCCATTTCCTTTTCTTTTCCCCTCCTTATATGGAATAGATGTATATGTATGTTGGGGATATCGATGAAATGATCGATGTCGTACTTTGTTTACTTGTTTGGTTGCGAGTCTTTCACCTAATGAGGCTAACGGAAAGAGATGTCTGGCTGGTTATGGAGTTATGTTCGCATGCTTATTCATGGTTTGATAATGTTCCAGCAGAAATGTGAGACTGGGTCATTCTAAATTGCAGGTTTCGCAGAATTTCTAAGAGTTCTGCTTATGGTAGTTGTCTTTGGAAATAAACCTAGATGTGCTTCAGTTGGGGTGGAAGTTAGGCTTCCTTGTGACTGCATATTCTATGTTGTCATTGCTGTTGTTGTGAACTGCACCATGTTTAGTGCTTCTAATAGGCCAGGCTTCAGCCAGTTCACCTTAAGCCCAGACCTAAACCAAAGCCTGGCCTAAGTATAACTTTAAGGCTGCATCAATGCCATCAGGATCGAGTTGTCAAACATATAAGGGGACAAATTGGATTGGATCATAAATCAGACCACGAATTTCCAGATTCTTTCCAATTTCTTTCAAAAATATTAAAAAATATGAAAGGGTGTGGAAATTGTAAAATTTAGTCATTTGTAAAGTACATAATGAATGTCAAAAGTCATACATGTTACAAGTCTAGCTTCCACCATTATAAGCCTACATATAAACATCATATCTAGTTAATTTTAGCTTTCTATATACTCCTACTTGGATTATACGAGTTTGATTTTCCTTTTATGTAGGTAAAAACAAATCAGATTAACAAATGGTTGTAATATTACAGGGACTTTTCTGTTGCTTTTTACTCCAGAAACTCTTAAATATCTTTTATTTGCTTTTTAGAATCTAAACGGCCTATTAGTCTTGCAAACTTAGTGTTTGAGGTTTGTTAGCGATAGACAAGTTATTCTAAGAGTGGTCAAATAAATTATGAAAAATAGATCTCCACATTGTTTAATATGTGCGATCTAGTTCGGTCCTATGATTGTGATCCATGATATGAATCTAAATATAGGATCTTAATCCTTGATGATCTAATACATTTGGTTGTCGGATGAAATTGGATAAAGATATTATGGAGCCTCTTTAAAATGCCTACTCCAGCTGTTCTTGGCAAATATTCTTTGACAACCAGTGATATTCTGGGGTCAAAGGAGGCATCTTAGAACTACTCTATCCTTTTAACCGAGGGTAAACTATTCCACCCTATGGTTTAGCTTGGAGTAAAGTGGAGTAGGAATAGGAATATCCTGACCCTTTTTTGATGAGGTATCACTGTGCAACAAATTAGGCCCAATAGATTAGAGGGGATTGTTGGTGCCAGTTGAAGAGATGAGGAGGGGGGCCTGGCACAGGAGCAGAGGAGGGGGATCCAGAGGAGGAGAGGGGCTTGGCCTACAAGGGATTTTATTTTGCACAAGTTAGACATATGCAGAATGGGCTTAAGGAAAACTGAAAGCTATACAAAGATACAAAGTAGAGATATGTTTGTCTAACTTGTGCAACTTGAACCTTTTGTGTGTTCATATGCTTATTGTATTGCGTCCCTTCATATGGCCTTTATGATTCATGCAGACTATAGCCAATAAGGAGGGCCAACAGAGGGACCTTACAAATAACTTAGGGAAAGGAAGGGGTGCCTTGGTTTGGATGACATTTTCTGTTTTAATAAATTCTCCTTGAACAAGGCAAGAATTCATATTACAGGTCATTAGATTTATTGTAATCCCAGCTGTGCGCCTTTGTGGATGGGAACACAACTCCATGATCATTTGACAGTATTCTAATATTGAAGACTTCTGACTCTAATAGTGGCTTACCTAGGCATCTGGATCTGCTTGGAGTTAAATAGTGACTCTAAATACAAGGTTAAAATACCATTTGAAAATACTTTAATTTATTTTGTTATCTGCACGCACGCCCGTGTGAGCTGCCGTTGTACCCACAAAAAAAAAAACTTTAATTTATAACGTAGGCATTCTTGTTGTTCCTATATTGCAAGTATAGCATGCCATACTGTACTGAATTGGGCGGTACGGAACGTACCGTACCTTATTGATTTGGTACTAGTATGGAGGGCATACGGACATTCGGTACATTGAACCGCCCTCCATACCATGCGTACCAATATAATGATAGGATAGACGGTGTACCTTAATTGCAAGGGCTAGAGGTTAAGCTAAAATGGTCTTCTTTTTGGAGTGCTGGGGCGGTCAATTTATTGTCCATGACTGCAACATTTTCTCAAGTATGCTAGATGAATACAAACACTTCATTAAGAAATGCTTGTACTGACATCTGAAAATTGTTAAACCATTTAATAGCTTATCTTGTTGTAATGGGATTTCAGGTGGTGGAATGGATATCAAGCTGGAATCCATGAGCCCAATGTTAAAAGAAGCAGATCTCTCCCTTTCTCTTGTAAAGAGCCCAATATGGACATCGTCAACTGAACGGATTGAGCTGCCTCAAAAGCCATTCCACCTCCCAAACAGCTCAGACTCCCCCTGCATCTCAGAATCTGGTTCTGACATTTATACCAAAAGAGAAGTGATTCACAAATTACGGCAACAGCTTAAGAGACGGGACGAAATGATAATGGAGATGCAGGCCCAGATCACGGACCTTCAGAATTCTGTAAGCACTCAAATGGCCCAATTGGTCCATCTTCAGTCCCAGCTAGATTCTGCGAACAGGCAGTTGTTTGACTCCGAGAGAGAGATCCAACGATTGAGAAAGGTTATAGCTGATAATTGTGTGGCAGGGGTAGACTCCCCTGAAAAGCCTGTGACCACCAAAAGTTGGCATCCAGAAGCTGTAGATGGGCAGGGAAATGGTTACCCTGATAGTATGGATGATTCAGAGTTGCACTATATTGGATCAGAGAAGGTGAGAGGAGGTGGAGAGAGGGTGTTAGAAAGGGGAGTGGGAGAGCTGAAAGAACTGACTGAGGGGAAGGATTTCTTGCTTCAGAGCTGCAAGGAGCAGAAGATGGAGCTTTGCTCCAAGATCAAGGAGTTGCAGCTAAAATTTGCATCACAATTACCTAATATTTTGTAGTACCTTAGATTTGTTTCTCTTCTTGTTAAGGTTTTGGTGTCTCACAGTGAGAGCTGCTGTCATCTTCACCTTTTCTTATCATTTTATGCTTGTATAGGCTTTTGGCACGTGGCTTGGATTATTTCTCTCCATTTGTGTGAAATTTTTGCAGGAGAGATCTAAATATGATTTGAGAAATTTGAATGCAAACACGAGAAATCGAAATGATGCACGAGGTCATATCGGCATTCTCTCTTTTTAAGTTGGAAATATCTGAGACAGTTGCTTGGTATATTTTTTTCTGACCTTGTGGATGAGGCTTCATTAATTAATTTGCAGCTTAGTATGATATCAGAAAGCTCTCCTGGCTGGTGCCACTTCAATAATTCTTTGTTTATCTGCCTAGCCAGTTGACACCTTTATTTCTGAGCTATTTTCAAAAGTCATTTCAAGTTGATTCAACAACTTATTTCTGTGAAATATTATCCTACAGCAATTATTTCTTATAGATATTTTCAAGTTGATCCAAGCCTCCAAATGACCAATACTCAGAACTTTGCTTTGTCCCTATTGACAAATTTAGCTTTCTTGCCTGTTAGCGGGCTGGATCAGGCCAGGTAAGGCCTAGGGCCAATGTCTTCCTGGATTTGAAGCTTAGGCCCAAGCATGGTACATCCAGCAGCAGGTAGGGCTAAAACTAGATCAGATATCAATGTATCCATATATATATATATATATATATATATATATATATATATATATATATATATATATAGATATGATATTGGTCGGATGCAAAAATTTATATTCAAATTTATTTTAAATATATATGGATATAAATTGGATACTAAAAGTATGAATATAATTATTGATATAAATCGGATAATTAAACTATTTGACCACAAAATGGAAGATATTACAAAGTGGATGGTAAATCAAGTTAATATGGTTATATATTTTTCTTAGAAATTCATGAGTATTATATAAAATCAAATAGAATTGTAAATAGCATCAAATATTCAGGTACAGATTGGGCAGTTGTCTATCGATATCTATTTTTTTTTGACAGAAATGGATATGGATATTGGTCAGATAATTAAATTTTTAGTTATATCTGGATAGATTTAAATATGAAAATGGATTCAGACGGATATTATCTGATCCACTTTTATAATAGGCATGAGTGGGCATGAGCTTGACCCGGACAAAGCTATTTTCTTGGGCTGAATTGGGCTACTCTGAAAGTTGGTGATATATTTACACAAATATAAACCCAGGCCCAGCCTGGAATTTCAGTCTAAATCGAATTTTAGGATTTAAAATCCAAGCCTAGCCCGTTTTCTTTGGGTTGGGTTCCGGCCTCGTGATCTGGCCTAGCCCATTGATTGCGATACTTATATTTTCATGAATCTATATGATCATATCACTTAGTATCTTTTTAACAGCAAAGCCACAAGGCTTTTCGAGCTCATTAGGGCTCTGATTCAGGTCCGTGGACCCAGATCCAAATCAGACCTGTAGACATTTGGATTGAGAATGGTCCCATGACAGATTCATAAAAACTTGGAGCCCATAATTTAAACATTATGTATATTTTATGTAATAATGATTATATGATTCTAGGCTTACATCTTTCTTATGAAGTATATTGAACAATTCTCTAGTTCACCTCCCATCACAACTTTTTGGCTCCTTGTGTTGCTTATACCCTATTGCTCCACAGGCAATGGTACCCGTCCTTTGCTTTGCAATCAAATGAAAGAAAAAAAATAGGTCAACAATTTTACTAATATGTTTCACCATAAAAAAGAAGAGTTTTTGTGTGGTCAATCAAAAAACTAATACCGATGCTATTGTTAATCTCTTGTTGAACTGTAAAAGAGAAGAGATCATTACTTGATATTCTTGTACAAGTCGTTAGGATGTTTGGTTGTGTTCGACTTGAAGATCTTGCTCAACAGCATAGACTGTCTGAAATATATATTTACAGTACTCTTTGTCTTTAAAATTAAAATCTATAATGTTTAATTTAAACTTATTTTTTTAAATTTTTTACTCCAAAAGAGGCAGATAAATCAAAATCTAAAACAAAAAAACATCTAAATTGCAAATCTTTTGGGGAAAGGATGGGAAAAGAAAAATTGGTATAAATTGGTTTTTTTAAACAAGCAAATAAATTAAAGTAGCAGGGATAAAGAAAGAATGTGAAAGAAAAAAATATAGATAAAAAAGATTGGTGCATAGATTTCTTTTATTTTTCTTAGAAAAACTGAAGAGGTTCTTTTTGGAAAAAATGGTGCAGCATGTAATTTATATGCGAAAGCCCGCATAGGATTTAATGAAATGCGACACATTAGATTATTATGCATCGGATCTTCCATTTTTTAGTGCCATAGGGGCTGTTGAGTTGATCTATAGAAGAGTGTTCCCTTTTTCCTTGCTTGCGATAGAGGTGTCAAGGAACCTACGAAACGGATGCCCCAGCCTTCTTCCCTTTACCTTAAAACACCGCGTTAAGGGTATATAGACTTTAGGACCTGGCTTTCCGGTCCTCTAGGAAAAAGGAAAGGAAAATTTCTTTTTTTTATTTTCATGTTGTTTTCTTTGTTCCTCAACTTTTGAAAGAAAAAAGAGGAAGATAGACAGGCAAGAATCGGTGTCTTACTTAGGTGGAGTAGCTACGAGTTGGCAAGACTAGAGCTCGATCCACACAAGGAATGAACCTATGCGCTTTTTTGGTATAACAGGCAAAGGGCAGTTGAACCAAAGACGCACCTTTTCTGCAATGGTTTGGTCATCTAACTTGCAAGCATGTTGGGAACTGGTTTCGCCTTTCTCATCACACTTCCATTGAGATGTAACCAACTTTCTCGAGAGAGATTAGAGGTTGGAAAAGGTTTTCTTTCTGAGGGTGCATAGGCCTAAAAGCCTGGGTAGCTCGGTATAGGAGAAAAGGCAGATCTCTGAACTAATTGGTTTACTTATTATGACGATTCACCAGGGCCTCTTTCCTCCTCTCTTTTCTTCTCACTCGTAGGCTCCGACATGTTTCACTAGCGCCCCCCAAGATATAAATATTTTTTTCGCTTGCTGGCCAAGGAATAGAGAAACTTTCATCCCAACACCAACCCAATCTCCATTACTTGATGGAAAATGAGCAAGACCATTTTTTATATAAAATATAGCCTCCTATATCAACCTGCCCCTTACTATTCGAACTTCTTACCTTCAAATACGACTAACTACCCAAATCCGCTTGCTTATTTTATACGATCTAATTAAGTTAAGCAGTGGTTATTTAACAAATATGAATTTGGTGACTAGAACTTCTATTGACTTTTTTCTCTTTTCAATAGAAGGAGAAGGAAGTTTTTAAGCAGTGTGTCTTTTGAGATACAATCAATCGAAGAGAATAATCTAAACCGGATCCAATAAAAAATAGGAATGAATTTTTGAAAAGGGATCAGTATAATGAAATGATGGAGAAAGAGCATTAGTTGCAGTTTTCACCCCACCTTAACAACCAAGAGATGAAATCTTTCTCCGAACACCGTTGGTTGGCTCTCCTATTCGATATTTGATTCGAAACTTAGATTGTTGCCTTTGTTGAATAAGAGCCTCAATAATAAAAGGAGAAGGAAAAGGAAGGATATCAAATTTAACTAAAGGCTACACCGGACAACGAAGCTGAGGGAAAATTATGAACATCGAGCAAAAATCAAAGATTCTCCACCACCCTATACCAAGATTGTATATAGGGTAGCGGAGAATCTTTGTTAGGTTCAATGAAATCTGGGGATCAGAAAACTCCTTGAAAGGAACCTCGTTCGCTCGGGACGCGTGCTCTGGATTTGGCCAGAGCAGGCTAGGAGGTGTCAGGGGGCACATCCCTCCTGAACCCCCTGAGAATCAAATCGGTCAGGAAGAAAAAGTCTGAGGTCGGGTCGGACGACATACATCGTCGGTTGGTCTCACCACCACTAGAGATTGGACATATATAAAATCTATCTTCTAAAAAAGAGAGATGAAAGGACCACTTTCTCTTGCTTGCTTGATTCGAATCTATTCTATAATTGAATAGCTGAAGTGTTACTTAATTTAGTAGTAGAAACTCGGAGAGACGGATAGAGAGAGGACTCTCTCATACTTGCAAACTCCTAGGATGAGAAGCCTTGTTTTTGGCGGGAACTAGCCTTTGTTGCCTTTCATGCAAATTATACACTGGATTTTTGATGTATGCGTTTCTAATCTCAATTGAAGAAAGAAGAAGAGATACTATACTAATAAAATAAAGACCAAGCAACGCCCCTTTGTAGTAAATTTATTGGAATATTAGATCTTTTTCATTTAACACCCATCCTTTCACAAACCTCATGTGGAGCTAATAGTTTTCATTTTCTATCTCATGAAAATTTCTTTTCGCTCTGCTTAGCCCTATCCCCTTCTAGGGATATTTTAGTGATAGGTGACGATTCTATTTAGTCAAATACTTGCTCCCTTTTCCAACTTTAAAATTCAATCTATATTTGTCTCATTTCAACTTTTATATTGTGTTCTATTTCCATCTTTGAATAGCCCCCTTTTAGTTTTATAGTTTAGGTAGCGAAGTTTAGAAGACAGAAAGCAAAGCCAAAAGGTGGTCCAGGTGGCATAAAATTTGGGTAATTTAATGAATGCTCGGATGCAATGATGCTTGATTAAGGCAAGTCCATTAGGTCGCGGATTGTATGCCCTAGAGAAGTTCAATGTGATTTGATACTTCTCACCAAATTTGTCCATGGTTTAGTTCTTGAATGGAGAACAAAATGCAGGGATCCCATATCTATAGATGATATTGGTGGCTGCAAAAGTGGGTAGAGCAATAGGAGCGGTAAGCAAAGAAAGCGGTTGTCGATAAAACTCTATTCAAATTCAAGGTAGTCTGCTTCGACTTTGAATCACAAGGAGCGATTGTGAGGAATCACCATTCTAAAAATAGTTCAATCATTTAAATTTTCATTCTATGATTGCTTTGCTCCCGCAAAGACAAAGGAGATTTATAGAGACTTGGCCTTGATTTTTCCAACTAAAGTTTGATAGAAGAATAGCATGCAATGCGCATGATTTTCAATAGCTTTCACATTTGCGGTAGATTGAATACTCACCCAACTACTACGTAGATTCGCTAGCGACTATAGCTGTTATCCCCCCTACTTACTTCAATTAAAGCTCACAACTATGTACTAATGAATGGCTCGTTCCGACCGATACGTACCATGACTACTAATTCAAAGTCTTCTTGATTCGCTAGCACCTATCACGCGATCGCGCTAGCACCCTATTGTGGCTATATAGCCATAGAGCTACTGCGTGTAGGCGTGGGTTCATTTCGCCTTAGCGGAGTAGCAGCTTCTATTGGTAGGGTTACATTGAAGTGAAACCATAAAGACGTTTGCCCATGGATGGAGTATAAGACCAACTCAGTATGAATCGATAATCGACGTTCAACTGATATCGAGTCATCACAGGGGACCACCCCAATGGATAGCATATCAAGCCCTATTTGATTGATGAGGAGGCTAATCTACTTAATTCCCCTTTGGTTGGGGGCCCTAGGTCAGGAGAGAGAAGTTTGAGCTAAATGATAGAAGGCAATCCCTTTGTCTGCCCATTCATACATCTGGAGTCTTTTCCTAGGAAGTCAATGGAAAGCTCTCATTGTCCTATCCTATCCCCTTGACTCGAAAGAAAACTCTACTCCTCACCCAGGGATGCCCTTGATCACCTGAAATGCTCCTTCTATCCCACCCTACCCGACTAGACCCTTCTCTTTCTTCTTTTGTTCCCCGCCTAGCTCGCTTCCTTGCAGAGAGACCACTTTCTCATTTTTGAACCGAAAGAGCAAAGTTCTCCAAAATCAGAAACAAAACACTTGCAGAGAATGCAACCTCTAGATGACAATGGATGAGATTACCTACCCTTGTTTGTCAGGATAGAACGAAGAAGACGAATGTAGATAACATAGCTTTTTTCCTCTGAACCGAGGTGATACTTCTTCCTGCTGGCAGTTTGGGCTACCCCCTTCTTTCGTGAATGAGATAATAACATGCTTTGTCGTGATGGCTCACATTGTTTGTCTCTTAAAGAGAGATTAAGCGTTTCTGGAATCTTTCTTTTTGTTCTATGTGAACAAATCATCATAGCTCGTCCTTCTTTCGACCTTTCAGGTTCAAGGAATAGAGCAGCCAGAAAAAGAGCTTCCAAGCAAATCCGTACTTGAGTTGCCATAATCAGAAAAGATAGAGAGAGTCGCACATCGAGAGTCAGCAAAGGCTCGAATGCAGGAAATCTCGAGTCATAGCGCCTTCATGTCCTCTTTATGATTTTACAGTTTAGTTGCAAAGACATTTGCTCAATGATCCTTATTATAGATAGATATCGCAACCTTTGAAGCTGAAGCAGCTATGTTTTCGGCGTAGAAGTCACTATTGCATCTGTAGAATCTGCTGCTAAAAAATTGCATCTGTGGAAAAAGTAACTAGAATGGAATTGTAGCAAATGAGAAGAGGCAAAGATGCCAGATCTGGACACTGCTGAATTAGAAGAGATTGCTTAGGATGAGTTTCTGGGTAACAAAGCTGGAGAGGGTATAGTCAATCCTGAGTGGCCCGTAGAAGAAAGGATCTAGAAGAGAGGTTTTATACTGGGTCCACTATGGTAGTGATAGAGGGGGATTTGTTCTGTGATAAAAAAATGAAAACAAAAAAGAACCTTGAGGCAGTCTGTTGTTTCCCATCTTACTGAACATCTTTCTTCACCAACTTGATGTAAAGATGCAAGACTTTAAGTGAGAATTAAGTATGTGTGCTACGTTGATGATATAGCTTTTTCGAGGCTATCGAGCTTAAGACAGTCTTAAACAACAGGTAGTCCATTCTTCTTTCAATTGTATTCCAACTCGGGTTTAGGGTATTAAGGTTCTTCCTCTCGAAATGGGTTTCTCCCTCCTCGCTGAAAGGGCATTATTTTTCTATCTTTTGTCTTTCATGTTCGATAATGAATGCACATTAATCGTCATTAACCAACCTAATAATAAAGTACTTGGGGCAATACTTTCTTTTCTGAATTCTTGAACCAAAGTGGGTTTCTCTTACGACATTTATGTAGTTGGCCTATCCTCCGAAGTGTGCGGTGGAATAATAAATAAGGAACACATTCACTACCCTCTACATGTCCCATTCACATGCCAAACAATAACTCGTCCCTTTCAATGATGAACCCTAACTCCAAACCCTAATCTCCACCCCCCCCCCCCTTCTCATCTTTGACCTTGAACCATCATCTTCCCGATTACCTTTCCTCCCTCTTCCCTGCAATGGCCTATCCCATGCCAACACCTTCTATCTATCCCTTCTTTAGTTCCAATTCGCCTTCATTCCCTTTCTGCAACTTCTATGCTTGAAGAGGAGATGAAGAGAGAAGGAAAGAACCTGATGCCATCGCTTGCCACTCAGGCTTCATACACAGTCGAACCCTTTTCCTTTCTTACCTACTTTTCCATTTCTTCTTCCTCCTCTCTACATCATACACTCTCCAACCTAGTTTTCCATGCTCCCCCTCCACACCCCTTTTATCCCATTTGCTCCTTTCTTCCACCCTCTATGTTCCCTTCTTCTCTTTCATATCTTTTACCACCACACTTCCTGCCTCTGTTTCCCTTCCTTCTTGTCTACTTAAACCTCCCCCCATGGTCTACCCTCCTAGACTCTCTACATCACCCCACATCCTGGTCACCTGCCTCTCTATCAACTATGAGAAGAGAAAGGCTAACTCTCCCCAATAGCAACCCCCATGGCAGCAAATTAAGAAGACCTTCGGGAGTCACTAGCAGGGGCAAAGCCGCAATCCGAGGTGGTTTCGCTGTTTTTTTCCTCTAATTACAGCCATATTCATTGCTTGCCTCTATTAAATTGAGTTTGTTTTTCAAAATATTTTTTTAAATAAAAAAGATATCTACTTTTTTTACCCTTTGCGACAAACTTCTCCTCTTTTTTTTTTTCTTTTTTTTTCTAAGAAGAAAAATGCATGGAAAAAGAAAACCCTTGGATATTTTTCTACTGCAATCTCAGCCATCTTTCTTGTTTGGATCCATCGGATTGACTTTTTTAAAAACATAGAAAAGAATTTCTTTCTTTTTTCATCCTTTGAAGCAACAAACTTTTCTCTCTTTTTTTCTTTTTCTTTCAGAAAGAAATGCATGAAAAACATATCCCTTCATTGACCGTCTACCTCCCCTTAAAGAAAAAAGAATCATGCATCTTTTTTAAAGATGTAATCCATTCTCTATAAATATCCATTGTTTTCCTTTGTCCGTTATTTTTTTGCTGAAAAACTCTTTTTCTTTGCCAGCACAAATTGTTGTTCTGCTTTGAAAAGGAAAAAGTTAGAAAAAAAAATTCAAGCATTTTTCAAACAAAAAGGGATAGTATCATTCAACGCCACATGTCCCAATCACAGAAGAATAAATGAAGAGGAAGACCAAGAGAGAGATCAAATATAATATATTTTATTTCAAGATAAAGCTAAATAAGGCTTGATGCCAAAATCTAGAGGCACCAAAATCTAATTGGATGACAAGTTAATTTTTTGTGCATCAAAAAGGGATGGGGGGACTAATTGTGTGGGGATTGTAACTGCCATTATAATAGACGGGAATGGCACCACATCGGCTCTCTCTCTCTCTCCCATTACATGCATTGTCGATCCAAAACCAATGCCTATGTTGTACAAACATTTGTATATGAATTATTTGGATGGAATGCAAAATTAACGGTTAGATTTTGCTTCAAGAAAAACATGGTTTGGCCATTCATGATGGGTTGATTTCATAATAAGACGATAAGTTAAAAATAAGTGGCAGATATATGCATTGCTATAGGAGTAGAAGGGCGTAGCAAGCGATGACATACTTCGGAGAGTTGCAAATAAGTATAGATTTGGAGATTCTGCACAGGTCAACCTCTGAATTCATGAAAAAGCAAGAGACAACTTGGCGAATTGATACATCTTAGTAGCTAGAGGAAAAGAAAGTAAAAGCGATTTCCATAGTAGTGGGCGCCCGGCTTGAATGTCGTATGTCCAATAATAGATGGGACATTCCATCTCTTTAATTTCTTTTTCCTCTCTATGTTCACTATTTTTCTCACTTTTATATTTTTAACCATGGGATGTGGAAGGCTACACCCTGGGAGCAACCCTCCATAAGCACCTGGCTGCATTCAAGATGGAAGAAAAAAAATGAAGGGAGAGAAGTGGGACCTATATTTTAGGCTCGAAAAGCATAGAGCACGGGCAAAACGTCTGCCTCGAGGGGAAGAAATAGCAAAGGATTAGAGTAGAAAAGTGACTGCGTCTCGACCAGAGGTATTGTCTGCTTTGGGCGTATCGTGCACTACCCTTGGGGGTCCGCGTAGGTACTAGCCCCTTGGGCGCGTCGTGTGTTACCCTCATGGTTTTATCCTTCTTAAAAGGGCCCTCTAGAAGGAAAGAGATGGCCCCTCCTTATAAGGCACAATCCTTTCTGCTACTCTTCCAATGTCGTACTAAAGTCCCGGGTCCTCCATCCGCCCCCAACACTACCCCCAATATGAAGGATTCGTGCGGAAAAGTTTCAGCGGGGCCCTTCCTCTAACGCCATTTGTTAGAGCGGAAAAGTGTCTGCGTCCCGACCAGAGGTATTGTCTGCTTTGGGCGAATCGTACGCTATCCTTGGTTTTTAACCATGGGATGTGGAAGGCTACACCCTAGAAGCAACCCTCCATGAGCACCTGGCTGCATTCAAGATGGAAGAAAAAAAATGAAGAGAGAGAAGTGGGACCTATGTTTTAGGCTCGAAAAGCATAGAGCACGGGCAAAACGTCTGCCTCGAGGGAAAGAAATAGCAAAGGATTAGAGCAGAAAAGTGACTGCATCTCGACCAGAGGTATTGTCTGCTTTGGGCGTATCATGCGCTACCCTTGGGGGTCCGCGTAGGTACTAGCCCCTTGGGCGCGTCGTGTGTTACCCTCATGGTTTTATCCTTCTTAAAAGGGCCCTCTAGAAGGAAAGAGATGACCCATCCTTATAAGGCACAATCGTTTCTGCTACTCTTCCAATGTCGTACTAAAGTCCCGGGTCCTCCATCCGCCCCCAACACTACCCCCAGTGTGAAGGATTCGTGCAGAAAAGTTTCAGCGGTGCCCTTCCTCTAACGCCATTTGTTAGAGCGGAAAAGTGTCTGCGTCCCGAGCAGAGGTATTATCTGCTTTGGACGCATCGTGCGCTATCCTTGGGGGTCCGCAGGTACTAGCTCCTTGGACGTGTCGTGTGCTACCCTCACAGTTTTATCCTTCTTAAAAGGGCCCTCTAGAAGAAAAGAGGTGGCCTCTCCTTATAAGGCACAATCATTTTCACTACTCTTCCAATGTGGGACTAAAGGGGTGGCCACTACGTGATCATGTTTTTCTTTTCCACTTGCCGGCACACTTTCAAATGTGGATGGATGCCTTACACATGTAACATATGTATCATCTTTTCTTTCTCTTCGACTAATGCTAATATTTTTTCTTATCTATATATATATATACTATATTTTTTTTTCATGATCATCTACACCACTACATGATCTGCATGCATCCTTCCTCGGTCCGATTAGCAAGGCTCCACTACTAGCTCACTTCCGCCCATACTAGGAGAGAGGGCCGAGCACATGCAAAGAAAATAGAATAGCAAACGTGATAGATCACGTACGAAGCAGCCAGATGGTAAGAACACCCATCGGTTACTCGACACATGCATGGGGGTTCTAAATTCCTCTTTAATATATAGTATAGATGACCAAAACCTTGCCTATTGTCATTTCTTTTTATGCATTTTACCGAAGCAACGGTGCCATTTTCATTTTTTACAATGAAAAAATTATTACTTTTTGGTTTTGTAGGAAAGTTTAATCACTCAAATTACCATAATTTTAGGATCATGTAAAAATCTATATCAGCTCATAATATTTTTCTTTATTAGCATGATTCTGTATCGGACTATATTATTTTTTTGGTTACCATGATCTTATTAAAGTAATTTTAGAAATCACATAACAACTTGTATCGGCCAGTAATATTTTTTTTTATTAGCATGTTCTCAGCTTATATTATTTTTTTTGTATAGAGTTTGCATACTAGTATATATAACTTCTGAGATATATCAAATGTGATGAATCAGAGATATAAAATAACTTTTTCTCTCCTTTTTTTCTTTTTTTTTATTTTCTATAAATATTTTAACATGGTATCAAATCGTCTGATCATCTAATCTACAGCCGCTGATCACCTAATCTGCTGCCGCCATCTCTTCCGTCTTTGCTATGATCATCATTTTCATATCTAGAATCTTTGAAGACCTCTATTGCCAATTTATTAATCTTTATTTTTTAGTAAATCAACACTCAAAGATCCTCTATTTTCTAATGGATTCACAGATTCTATATTTATTAGTGAATCAACATCCATATTTCTTAGTAGATCTGCATATCCTCCATTTTTGGTAGATTAACATCCAATTTTTTTTATTTTTAATGGATATGCAACTCCTCTTCGCTACTTTTCTTCTCAGCTTCAGATCTTTTATCGTCTCTCTTCACGATCGCTCAGCCCTTTTCTCTCCATCTCTAATTTTATTTGCTGCTTCCGGCACCTTCATCATTCAGTTCTAGGTCTCTTGCTCCTCTACCATGATGTCTCCATCTATGAAGATCATCGACCTTTAGTTGCCTTCTCTCTGAGTTCTATCCTCGCTGCAACTGCCATCTTCTATATATCTTCTTGCTGGCACATCATCAAGCAAGTTAATCATCTATATCGGCAGACATGTCAGTCTATCACGTCAGTCAAACACATCAACAAATGCACCCATTTTCTATATAGTCAGCGATGTTAGTGGATGCATTAGTCTGCCATGTCAGTTAACTACATCAGTATTACCAAACATATCATTTTGCTTCGTTAGTTCCTTGATCTACCGCATCAATTTTTAAGTTGCTATGTCAACTTTTATTTTGCTATATCAGATTCTATATTATCACATCAGCTCGACACATCAGTCTGTCATATCAGTTTTTGAGTTACTACGTCAACTTCTGATCTACTACATCAGCTTTTGAGCTGCTATAACACCTCCTGATCTGTTATATCAGACTTTGTGCTACTATGTCAACTCTTGATCTATCACTCCAGCCTCTTAAGCTATCACATCGATTCCTGATCTACCACCACGTCAGCTTTTGAGCTGCTATGTCAGCTTCTAATCTATCACGTCAGCTTCTGAGCTGCTACTTCAGCTCTTGATCTGGTACCTCAGTTTTTGGGTATATTTGTAAATTAGTTTCCAAACTCAAGTGGCACCTACAATACCATCTTGAGTTGGAGGGAGGATGTTAGCATAATTTTAGGGATCACGTAACAATCTATATCAGCTTGTAATATTTTGCTTTATTAGTGTGATCATGTATCAGGTGGTATTATATTTTTTTTGTTAGCATAATCATATTATAGTGATTTTAGGGATCATGAAACTTGTATCAGCCAATAATATATTTTTTTTGTTAGCATGATTCTATATTAGCTTATATTATTTTTCTTGTATGGAGCCTGTACACTAATATATATAACTTCTGAGATGTACCGAATGTGATGAAATAGAGAAATAAAATAACTTTTTCTCTCCATCTTTTCCTATTTTTTTCTTCTTCTGCTAATATTTTAACAACTCAAATTTCAAACTGAGATGCCCTTTGCTACAATATCTTAGAATACTAGTTGGAAGAAGAGTGGGATAAGAATACACAACATACATGCAAATAAAATATAGAGAAAAGAAATGGCTTAAGAGAGAAAAGGGAATGAGAGATAGAAGCTCCTGATTTTCATCCCTCTAGCCCTCCAACACAGATTACCATCATCAATGATCTTTAACGCTATCTTCCACCACCATCTTCAACTTCTAGCATTGCCTACAATCTTCGATCTCCACTGCCACTACTATTGATCTCTAGCTCTGCTAACCAGTGGCAATGTTTAAGATCAAATCACTACCCACCACCATTGTCCATCTTCACCCGACCCACCATCATTGAACATATCCATGATCACCCATTGCCGTCTGCCACCACCATCATCGATCTCCACCATTATCCACCATCACCAAAAATCCCTATCACCAACAACAACCACTATTATTGAATTCCACCACCGCCCATCATTGCTAACAACTGCTACCACCATCCACCACCATCTCATTTAAGTTCTGACGTCCTCGTCAGGCTAAAAGTCTAAATCCATTCAAATTTAATCACAAACACTACGATTGACACGTGATCAGCCTCAATGAGCCCATGCTGTAGTGTCCCGTAGTCCACATGGGCTATAGGCCGGGTCTGCTCTGATATCATTTGTAACAACCCAGGATCTCATCCAAAATGGCTTAGCCGGAAGGTATTTTTTTGAATTTTTTAGTTATGTATATATATATCCAAGATCTTTTCAGTAAATAACTGATATGGGACTAAACACATAGCTTCTTGGTAGATGCAAATAAAAATAGCACGACCATGCTCAAATTCTTAATGCCAAACAGCCTTAACTCAAGCAGGGTTGGTTCGCATTCCCTGCCCATACGAAAGGTCCAGAATTCAACCCTTGATGGTGGCGACACCACCATATTAGTTCTTAAATTTGTATCTCAAATTGTGTTTTTTTAATAGTATAACAAAATCAAATTGATTTACGACTAATCAGTATCAATTATTTTCAATAATCAATTCTTTTCAATTTCAATCATATGACTAAATAGAATTAAGAGGATTCTCTTTTTTTGTTCAAATAGAAATATATGACTAATTAACAAAATTTTCATTCTATCATATTAATTAGACTAATATTTATCTTCTTTTTATGCATTTTATATATTCTATTTATATATTTATATATTATGTTTATATTTTTAATAATTGATTGAAAGCTTCTTGAAAATGGTTCTTCTATTTAGAAACGATGATATTCCAAATGCTCTTGAAAATTCATGCTCCTATTAGAATATTTGTATCATCAGGATCCTGATTCACAGATTTCTCAATTCAAGAAATAAGAGGATCAAATTGTTTCTTCTAACTCTTCTTCAATTTCGATATATCGGGCACCCCCTAGAAGTTTAGATCATTCTAATTTTAAATGGGCGTATCCTGATGAATAGTATCCTATAAACTACAAAATCGCTGATTGGACCAAATTTGCTGGTGATTGAAAACAATCAACCATCGAGCATATTACTCGATTTATTACACAATGTGGTGAACTAAATAGGGTTGGCTTTAGGAAATTGAGGCTGAGCAATCTCTCAATGGTACATTAATTTGCTAAGAAATCTGATCTACTTGGCATGTAATGGAACAACAGTTCCATGCTCAATTTTGTAGAAGTTAGCCGGATATATCACTAGCCAATTTGACTAAATTATATCAATGGCCTGGTATATCAGTCAAAGATTTCATTGGACGTTTAAGAAGTTAAGGCAAAGGGGTCATTTGATACTGCTAGAAAATGAATTTGGGCAAATAACTCAGGCTAGTCTTAATTATAAGTTGACAAGGAAATTTGGTGGAACCGAATTTAGAGACTTGCTTGAATTATCGACCAGTGTTTTTCAATATGAAGCATTGCTTAAGAAAGAACTTCAAATGACTTTGTCCTATAGGACCTACTATAACGGTCCAGATTATGAGATTGACGACATTGAGGTTGATGCTGCCGAAGCTATAACCGAGAAACCCTATCCTTGTAAGACTTCACCAAAGGTTCAATCTGGTATCACTGTTACATATGATAAAACATGGGGAGCAAGAAATCCTTTCATGAGTCTGAGTTATGCTATATTTTTAAATAACCAAAACTGATCAAATCTTTGATCATTTAAAATAATTGTCATTTAAAATAAAACATGATGCCATACTAGCACAGTATTAGTACAGTATGATACGAAATTTTTTAGCGTATTGAGTGTGGGTATACCATCTGTACTAGGTACCGGTACCGAATCGGTATGGTACATCCCACACCGTCTAGTTCGGATCAGATAAATCATACTTATATGTGTTGGACACACTGCAACCTCATATCTTATGTTTTCCAATCCCCAACCGCATTATTGAACAATCAGTTACAACAAATCAATTCCAATAAATATCTAGGAGCTTTTAAAACCTGTACAGCTTTTTGTCCGCTATAACTTGAGTATCCAACCACAAAGGAGAGAGATCACAAGAAACCAAGTGCTATTACGACTCTGCCCTGCATAACCCTAGCCAGTGATCAATTCTAATAACTTCATAATGCAACACATGTTACTGATTATGGGTAAAAAATATTGTCTCACATAGTTTTGAACGTTTCGCATATAGTTACAGTTATATACATATAAAATAACTAAATTTAAATAGGCTAAATTGCATATTCTTGTCACTCTCAAATTCCTACCTTTTGCTCCTCCTTCGACAATAGGAAATGATGTCATTTTCTGAAAGGGAAAGGACACTAATCCATATGGACTATGGAATAAGAATTTTCATAGTGTTGGAACTATAAAGAAATAGAACAAATGATCTCTTTAAACTTAGGGAGTTTGTGATAACTCAAAAAGCATGGGGAGCCTATGAGGCTTTCCAAGTCGGCGAGAATAATCTTAGGGGAGAGTTGGTATCCAGAATAATACTAATCCAACCCATTTCATGAATAAAATGTGATCAATTAACCAACCAACAAAACTACTTGTTACAAATAACATCTTGTTGTTGCATCGAAACATATAAATATTGAATACGTTGAACTTGGTAAAATGAAATGGTTGAATAATTGAAAAATTAGATTATCCAGGAATACGCTAGAAAGAAGGAGGTTTAATTATAAACATCATGTTAATCTAGTAGATTTATATGGCTCAAGTAAATGCAAAAAATCCAGGATGGACGTAGAAGATATAATTAAGTAAATCCAAATTTGAAGGTTATGAGTAAAGGGTGCTGGAGGAGGATTGAAGGGCTACTCCACTTGCATAAATTCTGACAAAACTTTTTGTTTAGCCAAATCGAGAGAACCAAACCAACCATGATCTTGAGATGTGAAAAGGCAGGAGGAGGATTGTTGGCAATGGGAGAAGCGAAGGAGCGAATTATTTCTCTGGAAGAGAGAGGGGAAGAGGATGAGTAGTCGTATTGCTTGGAAAGGATATTGGAAAGAGATCCAAGGGCTAAGAATATCCGATAAGGAAGAGAGCCAAGATTAAAGACACAGTTTTCTTGCAGTAACAAGATTGGGAGATATCAGTATGTTTCCAAATCATGTGAATGGCGCACCGAAGCCCTGTACATCAAGAGGTGGAATATTCCGCTTCAAAATCAGCACTCCCAGCATGCTTCAAATCCACCAATCATTCTTGTACACCATCCCTGAACCAGAGATTGGTACTATCATCCCAAACCTCAGAGCACCACTCCATTTTTTTTTTTTTTACACAAAAACGCCACTCCAGTGCTATAATTTTAATCTACTCTCTGCAACTTAAAACGTAATGCCAGAAGTAATCTCTATCTAGCCACGTAACGTTAGAAATAAGATCAGAATAAGATGACATATACTTGAATGGACCAAGGAAATAACAACATTTTGTTATTGCTGTACTGATGAGAATTTCATCCCCAGGGGGTAGAACGCTACCCTGTCAAATTTTGGTGAATATGTGGATTACCATCAGCTGTGTGTGTGTGAGAGAGAGAGACGCGTAGCTGTAGATAAAATGACTCACCTCGGGGGCTTCTTCCTTCGCCCCATTCCCGATCTCCACCTCAGCAGCAGAATGCTTAAAGCACACGGAGCATACGGCGAGAGACTGAACGCACCGCGCTAGCCTCTCGCTGAAGCAAACGGAGGACCGACGGGCGGACCACCCCACGTGTCACACCCTTGAAAAGGTCGGAATGGAGTAACCAAATTTTTCTTGAGTTCTTCCTTTTTTCGATGTGCGGCACTAAGGCATTGCCCCCGCCAAAGCCTTAGTCAGCCTTCCACACTTGCTCATGGCTTAGGATCAGCCCCGCATGCTCTCGGCCTAACCCTTGGACACTTGACCAACCACTCACACCCTATCTCAGAAGTGCACGAGGATGAAGGGAAAGGAGCCTTTCATTTCCACTTATCATTGCAAAATCCTCCCTCACAAGCCGAGGGAATAGCTTAGCTTCCGATTGCTCCGAAAAACCCTTCCAGCCACACAAATGGCTCGGCCAAACTCCCCTTGGCCATGGCCTGCACTTAGCCACACTCGGCCTAAGTGTTGGCCGATGGAATTCCTTCAAGGCAAATCCTTCTCCTTAGAGTCCCTCACTCGGCCTGCACCCAAAATTCTTCCAAGTGCCCGAGCTCACCTCAGCCTTAGCTCTCTCGGACTCCAAAGGAACCCCAACTTCAGCTCTCAACCAAGCCCTTTACAAGCTAGCCTAAGAGCCTTCCTTCCTCTCCAACCGGCCAGAACCCAAGCCCTTTATAGGCATCCCTTGGGTCGGTTACAAGGGTAGTTACAAGGTGGTTGAGCCCATCCAACCGCCTAACCAACTAACCACCTAACTGTTCGGTTGAGTCGGTTGCAACTCCCCCAACTAACTTCGGTTAGTTGTTGCAACCGTTTCTTGATTCTTGGCTCAGTCCATGTGCCATCCGCCAAGTCAGCCAACCCGCCATGCCTTGTCAGCCCGGCCGCCCAGCACCATGGATCTTTGCCCGCCCGCGTGCCCAGACCAGCCGGCAGCCCCATGTTGCTTGGTCTGGCTGGGTGTCTTGCGGTCTGGCTGTAGTCCAGGCCGTTGTCACCCAGCCAAGTCGGCTGCCGTGCCAAGGCACCGCACGACATTCGGCCTACGCGCGCCCAGCTGCGCGCGCCCGTGCATAGTCCCACGCACCTCACGCGCGCTCATCATTGCCATGGCGGCGGGGTCGGCCGCGCGCACGCCTGCGCATAGCCCCATTTGATCTCGGCGAGGTTTGCCGCATCCGGCCCATCCGCGCGCGTCGCCTGCGCGCGCCATCCGTCCAAGCCGACCAGCCCGCGCGGGCGCACGACCTGACCTGTGCACGCGCGTCATGCGCGCCAGGCCAGTCCTCATGGCCAGCCCTTGGCGGGCGTCTGTCCTGCGCATAGGGCAGCGCCCATGCCTGCTGTGCGCGCCCTCCGCGCAGCCTTTGTCACGCCCGGCCCTGCCGTGCCACCTGCGCATGGCTGAAGCTTGGGCCGAGCGTCCATGCGCGCGTGCCCCCGCGCGCTAGACCTAATGGCGTGACAATCCTCCCCCGGCGGAAGAGGTCGACGCCCTCGTCGACTCCTCCTGCAAGAAAGAGAAAATCTGCTCCTCAAATTGCCACAAGTTAGCCGCTTGCTCCTATGTAGCCTCCGCCACGCCTTCGCCTTGCCATTGCACCAAAAATTCAGTGTCCTTCCCCACCTTGCGGCGCTCAAGTATCCTATGAATGGCCTTAGAATACTCCTTGCCAATAGTCAGTGGTACCTTCCTAGGAACCACCCGGTCTTCATCATGACTCACATGGTAAGGCCGCAAGAAACTTACATGAAAAGTGGGATAAATCTTCAATCTTTCTGGCAATTTAAGCTTATAGGCCACTGCCCCAACTCTTGCCGTCACCCTAAAAGGTCCGTCATACTTCGGCATAAGTCCTCGGTGAAGCTTAACCTTGCCCATTTTCTTCCAAATTGGCGGCGTGATCTTCAACAACACAAGATCACCCACTTGGAATTCCAATGGTCTCCTCTTCCGGTCAGCAAACTTTTTCATCCTCCGGATTGCCTTGGAAAGGCTTTCCTTGGCATTCTCAATCAACTCCTCCTTGTCTTGTGCCATTCTATGAGCAGCTGGGCATTCGCTTGTCTCATCTTGCAGCACCACATCCAAGGGGGACATGGGCTGAAAACCCATGCTCAACTCGGCTGGGCTCATCCCCGTGGAGGAGGATCGGTTGATGTTGTAGCTGAATTGTGCCGGTTCCAACAAATCCACCCAATTCCTCTGGCTGGCTGTCACATAATGCCTCAAATATTCGTCCAGCAGCCCATTAATTCTCTCTGTTTGGCCATCTGTTTGGGGGTGGTATGCGGTGGAAAAATGCACCTCGGTGCCTATAGTTTTGAAGAGCTGCACCCAGAATTTCCCCGTGAACCTAGGGTCGCGGTCGCATACCACATCGCCCGGCACACCGAAGTACTTCACCACGCCATTGAAAAAAAAATTTGCTGCAATGTCTGCTGGGCATGGGAAAGGCGCAGCCATAAAGACTGCATATTTGGAGAAACGATCGACCACCACAAAGACCGATCTCATTCCCCTCACTTTCGGGAACCTGGTGATGAAATCCATGGACAATGACACCCATGGCTTCACAGGGATAGGCAGTGGCTGCAACAGTCCGGCACTTTTTTTCCTCTCTACCTTGTCCATTTGGCACACATGGCAAGTCTTCACGAAGTGCTCCACATCGGCCTCCATCTTTGGCCAATAATAGGACCGAGACAAGAGTGCCATCATGCGCTCGGCTCCTGGATGACCCGCCCACTGTGGGTCATGGCTTTCCTTCAGCAAAGCCCTTCTACAGCCACCACCCTTTGGCACAAACAGTCTCTTCCCACGACCCAACAGCAGCCCGTCCTCAATCCAAAATTTTTGGACTGTGCCCACCTGTACCTCCTGCAGCAACTTGGCATAATCTGCATCCTTGGCCGCTGCCTCCTTCAGTTGAGCCTTGAAAGTGCTGTGAAATGCAGTGAGGGCAGCAACATACCCTTCTGCATTCTTTCTTCTCAAGGCATCGGCGACAAGGTTTTGCTTGCCCGGTCGGTGCACCCAATCGAAGCAATACTCAGCGAGGTACTCTTGCCATCGGGCTTGCTTGGGTGTAAGCTTCTTTTGAGTGGCAAAATAAGTATTGGCCACATTATCGGTGATGATCTTGAAGCATGTCCCCAACAAGTAGTGATGCCATTTTTCCAAGCAATGGATCACGGCTGTCATCTCCTTCTCATGCACCGAATACCTTTGTTTCGTGTCATTGAGCTTCCGGCTCTCAAATGCCATCGGATGACCGTCCTGTGTCAAAACACCCCCAATTGCAACATTAGAAGCATCAGTGCTTACCTCGAATGGCCTCTCAAAATCCGGGAGCGCAAGCACCGGTTCATGTGAGATTGAGGCCTTTAACTCCTCAAAGGCTTCATTGTATCGGGTAGACCACGCCCAAGCCACATCCTTCTTTAGGAGATCCGTGAGGGGGCTCATGATCTTGGAATATCCTTTGATAAACTTCCGATAGTAGTTTGCAAGCCCCAAGAGGGCCTGCAATTCACCAATTTTGGTTGGAGCCGGCCACTGTTGAATGGCCTTAATCTTGTCTTCCTCCATGTAAATCCAACCCTTGCTAATTCGGTGTCCTAAGAAGAAAATCTCCTCTTGGCCGAATTGACACTTCTCCTTCTTGAGATACGACTTGTTGTCCCTCAAAGCTTTAAATACATAATGCAAGTGTTTTAGATTTTCTTCCAAAGAATTGCTAAAAACAACAATGTCATCTAGATACACTACAACAAACTTATCGAAGAAGGGATAAAACACATCATTCATTAGATTGCAAAATGTGGCCGGTGCATTGGTTAGCCCGAAGGGCATCACCAAAAATTCAAAAGCTCCATACCTCGTGACACATGTGGTCTTGGCTTCATCCCCTTCGGCAATCCTCACTTGCCAATAGCTGGATTGTAGGTCAAGCTTTGTGAAATAGGACGCCCTTGCCAACCTATCAAAAAGATCCGCTGCGTTAGGGATGGGATAATGGTTCTTTACCGTCACCTTGTTAAGTGCTCGATAGTCGATGCACATCCTCAAGGATCCGTCCTTCTTCATTTGGAAAAGCACCGGCGCCCCAAATGGTGCTTTGGACGGCTGAAACAGCCCGACTTCCAGCAGCTCATCAAGCTGCTTCCTCAACTCCGTCAGCTCCAAGGGAGCCATTCGGTAAGGGGCCTTAGCTGGTGGCACAGCCCCCGGCATCAGCTCGATCTGATGATCCACCGGCCGTCTTGGTGGAAGTTTCTTTGGCAGCTCCGTTGGCATGATGTCAACGAAGTCACCCAGCATTTTCTGGACCGCTGCAGGAATTTCCTGCGGTTCCTCAATCTGGACCTCCCGTAAGGCAGCAAGGAAGGTGCTCTCCCCTTGCTTCAAGCCTTTCTTGGCTTATTTGGCTGTGATCAAAGGGCCTTTGCCCTTCTCAGCCGGCGCCCATGCTTCGGTTGGGACAAAGCATAGCGCCCTCTCGTCGCCCAACATGACGCCCCTCAAGTGAGGCATCAAGCATGCTTTAGCTGACAGGAAGAATTCCATTCTAAGTATCAAGTCGAAGTCGTCAAGGAGGACAACCATCAAAGAACATGCCCCCTTCCAAGACCCAAGCTCGAGGGTGCATTCGGCCACTCCCTTGACCGGCATAGCCTCCGAATTCACTGCTTTGATCTTGCTGGGACAGTCAGCCACTTTCAGCCGCATCAACTCCGCTTGCCGCTGCGGCATGAAATTATTGGTTGCGCCGGTGTCCAGCATGGCTCGGACCTTCACCCCATTAATCTTCACCTGGGTATACATCAAGCCTGAGTAAAGAGGGGGTACCTTTTCAGCAGTGAGCGCACTGACTACCTGCAGTGGGTTCACTCTCGGCGTGCTCCCCTCATCTGGCGCTGTCGAATCCTGCACCGGCAAGGCATTGACAGTCTTTTTCTTCGGGCAATTCCTAGCAAGATGGGGCTCGCCACATATGAAACAGCCCCATGGAGCCTTGCCCTTCTCCTGCTGCTGCTTTCGGTTCGGCCCAACAGCAGGTGCCTTGTTCTTTTTGCCAGCAGAAGGCTTCTTCTGTTTTGGCCATACCTTGGCCGGCTTGGCACCCATGTCTTTTGCCTTCTTCAGCCCGGTGCCTGAGTTGGAAGCTCTGTAGTCCACCAGTGCCTCAGCAGCTGCCATGGCCGAAGGAATGTCCCGAACTCCTTGGCGTCGGAGTTCGGTCTGAGCCCATGGTTGTAAGCCGCTCAGAAAATTGAACAACTTATCCTCTTCGGACATGTTGGTGATATCCAACATAAGGGAGCTGAAATCCTTGACATACTCCCTTGTAGACCCTATCATCCGAAGCTTTTTGAGGTTCTCCCTTGCAATCCATGAGGTGTTGCAAGGCAAGAATTGATCCCTCAACTCTTTCTTCAAGGCTGCCCAAGAATCAACATGCGGACGCCCCGCGCCCATGTCATCAGCCACTCGGGTTCGCCACCACAGTTTGGCATCCGAGCTTAGGTACATAGTGGCCATATCCACTTGGTCTCTCTCGGGCACTTTCATGGCCTTGAAATAATTCTCAAGATCCCATATGAAATTTTCAAGTTCCTTGGCGTTTCTTGAACCGCCAAAGCTCTTGGGCTCCGGGACCCTAACTCTCCCCCCTTGGTCCGGGTTGGAGGATGTTGAAGGAGCATTCAACAAGCCCTCTTCAACAGCAGGATTTCCTCCTCCAAAGCGTGCATCCGATCCGTCAGCGGAGTCACCAAATTGGCATGCTCAGCCCTTTGGTGCTCAGCCCACGCGCCCACGTCTTGGACCAAATCATCAAGAGAAGTTTCCAAGGAAACTAACCGTTCATGATGCTCAGTGTAGATAGAAACCAAATATGGGATTTCTTCTTCACCCGGGTTGCCCACTAGTTCCTCTAGCCGCACAACCCTCTCGGTCAATGTCATGGCTCAAGAACTTCCAAGAATTCACCGAATCAGTGCACAAGGCTCTGATACCACCTGTTACACCCTTGAAAAGGTCGGAATGGAGTAACCAAATTTTTCTTGAGTTCTCCCTCTTTCCGGTGTGCGGCACTAAGGCATTGCCCCCGCCAAAGCCTTAGTCAGCCTTCCACACTTGCTCATGGCTTACGATCAGCCCCGCACGCCCTCGGCCTAACCCTTGGACACTTGACCAACCACTCACACACCCTATCTCAGAAGTGCACGAGGATGAAGGGAAGGAGCATTTCATTTCCACTTATCATTGCAAAATCCTCCCTCACAAACCGAGGGAATAGCTTAGCTTCCGACTGCTCCGAAAAACCCTTCCAGCCACACAAATGGCTCAGCCAAACTCTCCTTGGCCGTGGCTTGCACTTAGCCACACTTGGCCTAAGTGTTGGCCGATGGAATTCCTTCAAGGCAAACCCTTCTCCTTAGAGTCCCTCACTCGGCCTGCACCCAGAATTCTTCCAAGTGCCCGAGCTCATTTCAACCTTAGCTCTCTCGGACTCCAAAGGAACCCCAACTTCAGCTCTCAACCAAGCCCTTTACAAGCTAGCCTAAGAGCCTTCCTTCCTCTGCAGCCGGCCAGAACCCAAGCCCTTTTATAGGCATCCCTTAGGTCGGTTACAAGGGTAGTTACAAGGTGGTTGAGCCCATCCAACTGCCTAACCAACTAACCACCTAACTGTTTCGGTTGAGTCGGTTGCAACTCCCCCAACTAACTTCGGTTAGTTGTTGCAACCGTTTCTTGATTCTTGGCTCAGTTCATGTGCCATCCGCCAAGTCAGCCAACCCGCTATGCCTTGTCCGCCCGGCCGCCCAGCACCTTGTATCTTTGTCCGCCCGCGTGTCCAGACCAGCCGGCAGCCCCATGTCGCTTGGTCTGGCTGGGTGTCTTGCGGTCTGGCTGTAGTCCAGGCCGCTGTCGCCCAGCCAGGTCGGCTGCCGCGCCAAGGCACCACACAGCATTCGGCCTGCGCGCGCCCGTGCACAGTCCCGCGCGCCTCGCGCGCTCATCATTGCCATAGCGGCGGGGTCAGCCGCGCGCACGCCTGCGCGCAGCCCCATTTGGTCTCAGCGAGGTTTGCCGCATCCGGCCCGTCCGCGCCCGTCGCCTGCGCGCGCCATCCGTCCAAGCCGACCAGCCGTTCGCGCGCGAGCGCACAGCCTGACCTCTGTGCGCGCGTCATGCGCGCCAGGCCAGTCCCATGCTGACTCTGTGTGCGCGGCCTGCGCGCGCTTGGCCTTGGCACGGCCAGACTTCAACGCGCCAGCCCGCACGTCGATGCACCAGAGCCCGACCTGGTCTCCTCATGGCCAACCCTTGGCGGGCGTCTGTCCTGCGCACAGGGCAGCGCCCATGCCTACTGTGCGCACCCTCCGCACAGCCTTTGTCGCGCCCGGCCCTGCCGTGTCACCTGCGCACGGACGAAGCTTGGGCCGAGCGTGTATGTGCGTGTGCCCCCGCGTGCTAGACCTGATGGCGTGACACCACGACACCTGAACCGAATATGAATCCATATGTGGTCCGTACAACTCAAATTAAGCTAGGACTTATTTTTTTTCCTGAAAAAAATATTAAAATATTTTTTTAAAAATAATTTAAAAAATATGATATTTGAAAAAATAATTTTGATATATTTAATTGATCATTAAAAAAAGTGGCAGTCGAGGTGCTCAGTCGAGAACCAGCCGCTGCTCCACGATATTCGCAGAGCACTGAGGGAGATTGATTCCTACCAGGCCACACACGTATATCGGAAGGTAAACGGTGCTGCAGACTGGGTTACTTCCTTCGCGGCTCGTCACTCAGGAGATTTTTTCTGGCTAGACCACGGAACTGTGCCTATGCCTTTGTGCAGTATTTTGTTTTTTGATTTTATTGGCTGTTTTCACACTCGTCAGGTGTGAGCCGCCAATTTACCCCCCCAAAAAATAGCATATTTTAGAATAACTTATATTTAGTTAAACATCTATTTTTTTTAAAAAAATATTTATTATACTATTAAGGAAAAATGTTATACTTGGATTTTTATAACTTAAGAGTATTTTTGGAAAAAAAAATCGAATTTCTGATCCAAAAAAAACAGCTTTCTCATGTTCTCATAATTTTTTTATAAAATATAAAAAATTTATTTTTATGAAAATACTACTTTTTAATTTTTAAAAAGAGAGTCAAACAAGATATATATATATATATATATATATATATATATATATATATTTTTTTTTTTTTTTTTTTTTTTTTTTTTTTTTGTTTTCCGTTGCTTCTTCTGACTTTGGCGCCCTTGACGACACAATAGATTTTGGCAATCTTGGATGGGATGTTTTTCTGGATGTGAATGATAAACTTTTTCAAAAGGTGTGAGAAAACTTGTATTGTTTTCTAGATATGAATGGTAAACTTTTTCAAAAGGTGTGAGAACACCTATATTGTCGTTTCTAATATCATCCATGAACCATTTTTGATTATACGGGACCCACAAAAGGTCACCGTATGGGGAGATTATGAAATTCTCGCTATTCAATGAAGAAGGTGCAGTTATTGTCTTCTTAAGCCCTTAGTATTGTCTCCATATATTTTTCGGGCTTAACATTTGGAATACGGTTGGCTATGTACTGGACTACGATTGTTATGTAAGCTACGATACGGTCGGCCAAACCGACCAAACTCACAACGATCAGTCAAGAAAGCGATGCTTCCTAATGTTCAAACTCTTTTTTCCTCTTCCTTAACCACAAAGTATCCTCTCTCATAAAAACCCGCCTTAACCACAAAGTATACTCCCCCATAAAAACCCCTCTTAAGTCATCGTCGTCCCAAACCCCAACCTTGAATCCAAGAAGACGCAAAAGAAGAGAATGGCCGACGGCGAGATCATCGTGGTTCCCTTCCACAGCTCCGGCCACATCTTCCCGGCCATCGAGCTCGCCAACCACCTCGCCTCTCGTAACCACCGCATTGCCCTCCTGCTTCCCACCACCCCCTCCGACGCCTCTCTCCACCCTCTGATCCGGATCGTGGAGTTCTCCATGCCCCACCCTCCCGGTGCTCCTCCAGGACCACCACAACCTTTCTCCTCCACTTCTTCTTTTTCTTCTTCCCCATCTGGGACCCCCTGCTCCTCCTTCGATGATTTCCTCGCCCGGCGATTTGACGGCGATGATCCGTCGCCTCCCCCGATCTGTGCCATCGTCGACGTGATGATGAGCCATCTCTTGGACATCTGCCGCGAATTCCAGATCCCGGTCGTCAGTTTGTTCACGTCCAGCGCCTGCTGCACCGCTCTGGATCACGCCATGTCGAAACTCTCAATGGAGGATCTGGGCCCCGGTCGGACAGTCACCATCCCGGGCTTGCCGGAGGAGATGGCTCTCACGTCCCAAGATCTCAACCAACGACCGGGCCATCCGGGTGCTCGACCGCCCATGTTTGGACCGGACCATGGCGGTCCGCCACCACATTTTGGCCCCGGCCGTGGTGACGTACGCCCGCCTGGTCCGCCTCCTCCGTTTGGACCCGGCCGTTTTGGCGTTCCGCCGCCTCCGCTCCGACAGGGAGAGGGCGGCGCTCCTCCACCGCCACCATGCCCTGGCCACCAGGAAGGCCCTCCGCCGTCTCCAAGACGAGGACCGCCGCCGCCTCCTCCATTTGGACACGGGCACTGCGGTGGACCTCCTGCACCGCCCACATCCGCCGGCGGTGGCCCACATCCGACGCCACCACTTCGACCGGGAGATGGAGGCGCTCCTCGGCCGCCGCCGCCGTGGGATGGCCATGGCCACCATCCGCCACCGCCGCCGGTGCCCGGACACGGGCACTTTGCTGGCCCTCCGCCACCTCCATTTGGCCATGGGCAAGGTTGCCGTCCTTCACCGCCACCGCCCGATAGAATAGGCCCAGGACACGGCGGAGGTCCCCCGGGCCTGGCCGATACGGAGGGCGCGATCGCGTTGCTCTTCAACACCTGCGATGATCTGGAGCGTCCGTTCCTGGATTACTTGGCTAAGCAAACGAAGAAGCCGGTGTGGGGCGTGGGCCCGCTGCTCCCGGCCGCTTTCTGGTCCGCCGCCGGTTCCCTCGTCCACGACGCGGAGGTCCGGCCCCAGCGCGGCGACTCCAGCGTCAGCGAGCGCGATGTTCTGGAGTGGCTGGACTCGAAGCCGCCGGGATCGGTAATCTACGTGTCCTTCGGCTCCATCGGGGCCCCGAGCGACGCGGAGCTGGCTGAGCTGGGGGCCGGTCTGGAGGAGTCGAACCGGCCTTTCATCTGGGCCATCCAGCCCAATGCGATGCAGCACGACCCGGCGGGGCTCCCGGTCCAGACCGATGGAAGCTTCTTGGAGCCGGAGGGGCTGGCGAGCCGGGTCGGGGGGAGGGGGCTGGTGATCCGCGGGTGGGCGCCGCAGCTGCTTATCCTGAGCCACGGGGCGACAGGGGGGTTTGTGACGCACTGCGGCTGGAACTCGACGGTGGAGGCGCTGGGGTGCGGGGTGCCCATGCTGACGTGGCCGCTGCACGGGGATCAATTCCACAACGCGAGGCTGGTGACGCGGCGGCTCCGGGCGGGGATCGCCCTTAAGTCCGGGTCGGAATCGGTGAGCAAGGACGGCGTGTTGCAGGGGATCGAGCGGCTGATGGTGGGCGAGGAGGAGGTGAGGGAGCGGGCCGCCTCGGCGCGGGAGATATTCGCCGGTGGGTTTCCTCGGACCTCCTCGGCATCCTTGGACGCGTTCCTCGATTTCATCCATCACCGTTGATTTGATTTTGCTTTCAGAAGTGCGCGGAATGGTAGAACAGCAGTATTGGATTGGATGTATCTGCCAGGAGTCAGTTAGCCTGTCTGTCTACACTACTACATCGAATCGTGTTGAAAACCTTGTTCTAAGAATAAATAAATAAACTTTTATAAATATTTAGTGTAACAGGTTCCTGAAGAAATCCTTCATTTTTGGAGTCCAGAGTCCCATTTACAATAACGCATGATGCGATTCTAAATTTCTAATGGTCACTTTTAGCATCACATTATTTTGTTCAGAATTTTGAGTGGATGCTTTACCCGTAGGATTCTTCCAAACTTAGATGCTCTGTAGATATGTGTTAGAAAGAAGCAGAAGCAGCAGCAATGAAGTTCTTCATATGCTTGTTCACAAAGCCACAGAGACTATGAATTGCTTCAAAATAAAGGCCTCTCACTAAACTATATCATTAAAAAACATAATCAACAACTTCGTTTACCAGCTAAATCGCAATTCAGTTTCGCATAAGAACAGCAAGCTTCCCATGCATTGTCAGCCGCCTTAAGGTACCCTTTTGAACAGCCATCAAAAATACCACTCAAATTTATAGATGAAAGCAGTAAACGATGGTAAGCTATACTCGATAGAGCCAAGAAGGAAGTAAATGCCTCTTCTATTATGGTATATGCGAGACAACCAATGCCTCTTTGAATATTTAAGTAGATGAGAAACATAATGTATAGATGACTCTGCATAACATAAAGTAAAAATTTTATATCCAGATGGATATCACAGTATTTTCTGAATACTTGCTAAAGATAAACTAGGAAATCACAAGAAAAGATCACAAGCAGAAAAAGAAGGGGTCGTACTTCAACATATGTTACAGAATACCTTCATAGGAAAAATTAACCTGTTCGGTCAAACGTAGGAAGGGAAGGAGGACTTGCATGAGCTTCAAAGTGTAAAGTAACATGTAGAGAAAATTGCTGCACTGAACCTTTGCGTGGTCATGTATGCCATTGCTGATGGCCTAGGAAAAAATAGAAAGAATAACAGGTTGGGTTGGGGGGGGGGGGGGGGTGGATGGTGGTGGGGGAGGGGTGATGTGGAGTCTAAAATCAACTAATGAATTGAATCAGTAGGACTATTGTCAAGTCCTGAAATCATCGCAGATGACAGCTTAAGATGTGACACTCTGACTGCACCAATAAGCTGCTCTGGAAGCTCTTCAGAAGTGTTTGCCTGTGGGTAATTTACAATTGGCAGATGGTTAGTATTCTCAAGACAGACAATGAACAGCTAATATTTTTCCATCTGCACCAGAACATTCAGGTCCAAAACAAGCATGCTAAGAATGATGCATAAATAATGCAAGACCCTTTTTTTCTGATATTACTTGCAGATTGAATGTGAAGCCCTGAAGTCCAACAAATGGAGAAATTATACTCATTTTACCACCCGCTAGTTACAATTTCATTACATATTTTCATCTAACATACATTGAAATGAACACAGAGAGCATTAAGGAAGTATTTCAATACCCAGCAAACGTATCTTTATCATATTCTGAACAGCCTTAGAAAAGCTAGCACTGCACTGGCTCAACAACCCAGAATTCTTGGGATTCCATGGATCACCTATTGTAGGGACTGAAAAATCTGTATATGGGTTTAGCCAGATAGCCCAACTCCACAATGTCAGTAACTTCTTCCAACATATGATTCTTACTGCTGCTCCATTTGCTTATAGGATATCCTTCAGACAGCTAGGCATTGAAACACCCCAAAATAATTGGGCAGTTGGAGTTGATTGCATTAATACAATTAATGACCACCATCCTGCTTTCCTAATCAACCAACACTCTTTGTGGGAACTGTGTTGCAAGCAGTCGGGCACCACAACCCAGTTTCTAGTTTATCCCGCATCACCAATTCTGCTTACCAAAAATGGCCCACTAGGAGCACTCGATTCCATGGCACGACTCAACAGAGCAGCTACACCATCCTACCTATTAAAAATTTGAGAATGGGTTGAGATCATTGTGCCCTGATGCCTCTAATCATTGGCTTTACCCGATAGAACTCGCTCATGGGCTCCAGCTATCCTAAGGAAAACTTCAGAGGGAATCAGTTACTAGATGGTTCGATTAATCTTTCGCCCTAATATCCAAGTTAGACAAACAATTTGCACGATAGTGTTACTTCGGGCCTCCACTAGAGTTTCCTCTAGCTTCACCTAGCTCAAGCATTGTTCACCATCTTTCAAGTCCTGACAAGGGCAAGAGAGTAGAGAGGATATTGCCCAACCCCTCCTTAGAGGGGAAAGGGAAGGCAGCAGCAAACGAGATGGACCTCGATCAACCTAATTAGGCGAGGGCTTCCACACTAGGCATGGCGGCGAACCCTGATCTAAAGGTGAAGGGGAATCATGGCTCGCCTTCTTGGAGTTTTGTTGACCAGATTACACAGAAGGCAATGAAGGTAGGTAGATCCTAAGCAGAGGTGGTCCAGGGTGCTAAACGCTTCTGATGGGAGACTACTTAAGAGATTGCAGATGACATTGCAGCATTGGTGTAGAAGTTCAACCAGGTGGTTGTTTTCTCCGATGAGAAAATAGATCGAGTATGTAAACGCTAGAAGGCAACATTAATCGGTAAGTTTCTAGGGTGTGGCCTTCCTCTGGATTTTGTGCAAAAAGAGTTACGAGTGAGGTGAAGCGTGGAATGAAAGTTCCATGTTTCACCGCTCTCAGAAGTGCTTCTTCTCTTTGATCTGCCATCCAAGGATGTAAAGGATCGTATTCTAGCCAAGAGGCCCAAGTCTTTAGTGGGGCAGCTCCTTGCCCTAGAAGGTTGGCTGCCAAATTTTAAGCCTGGTCAGGATGCCATCCAGCAGGCTAAGGTTTGGTGCCATGACTGATACAGAACACTTGTGGTCTGTATATAATTGGAACGTCACTCATCACTTATCAATCACATAATTTATATAATAGAATAATGAGTTTGGGTGAGATAATATCAAACGCACTTTTAATCATGTTTACACAATCCTTGCTTGAATGGACACGTCGAAGGCATGTGCCAAAATGGCTATATGGTAATAAGAGAATGGGTACAACACCCTCGGAAAAAGACTCTAAGGAACAAGACCGTATACATAATGGGATGGGGAGCTAAGTAAAAGCATCTCACTAGAGGACGAATATGCGAAATGACCAAAAAGAAGGTTAACCAGTAGGCTGAATAGAGATATGAAAAGAAATTCAGCCAATCAAATGTTGTTATTGGTCTGACAGTTGATGCAAAATGATAATGCTGAATGACGTACTTAGTGGAAGGTAATTGGCAACAATTACTAAAACTACCAGGCATGGAGGCGGACGTGATTATAACCGGCAAAGATGGATAGTTACTATATACTAGAATAAATATTAGAATTATACTATGTAGAAAAGGCCCTTCAACAATCAATCCAATCAGTTTATCTTTATCTTTATATTTATCTTAGTCATTTATCTTAGGACTAGGCATAACTTAGCTTTCTACCATAGATTATTTCTACACCCTCATCGTAGCCCCATGCTACACTCTTTCCACCATGGCGTAGCGCTACACCTCCATGTCCACCTTTTTCGAATAGTAGTGACATGGTGGTAGAAATCCTTAAAAGTCAAAACACTTAGATCCATGCTGCTCTCTATTCTATGTTTGATCCACACCTTTCTGACTAGCCCAACATTGGTGGAATGTCTGCACACGCATCCAAGCCTCACCCAATCAAGCTTGGCAAGTCGTCCTTTACCTCGACCAACCAAGCTCCCCAAGGATCTCGAGTTTCCTGACTCGTCCGGAACATGATGGAAAAGGTGGCAACAAATCCCAAGTGGAGTGTCGATGGGTCTCATATATGTCAAGGTCTTGTTCGTAATCAAGATCCCAAGTGGTCTATGGGTCTCATATATGTCAAGGTCTTGTTCATAATCAAGCTAGATCTGCCCTGCTTCCTCTCCTTTCTCCTCTTTCTTTCTATTTTTCTCTCTCCCCTTATCCGTCCCTGCCAACACACCATGACCAAACCCATTAGAAAAGAGAGGCATTTTTTCTCTAATTTTTTTCTCAAAAAAAAAGAGAACTAGAGAGGTAGCACTTGGAATGTCAAGCCCGACTGGTTTGTGCTGGGACTTGTAGGACGTCTCAGCCCACAAATGGATCGATGTATAGCACAATTCTCACATACCTATTCCTTGTCGGAATGGTATAGTAGCAATGGTATTGACCCATTCTGCCGATACCTAAAAATTTGATATATTGCTAATATATAATGCAAACTCTAGAGAAGGATGTTCATGATCCATCAAACTATCAATTGTCTCGCCCGATCTAATGTGAGCATGAAAATTTAAAATGAGTAAAAGAAACCAACAGACCAACAAGAGAAAGAAATTTGGATGCGCAAGCAGAGAAGAGAAAGTAATAAAACTAAGTAGGTAGGAAAGGAAAAAAATAACTCTGGATAATTTCTTTCTGTGGAGTTAAGATACAAATCCCAAGGAACTTAAACAGTCTAGAAAATTCTATCTCTAAGAAGAGAAAGAAATTCGAATGTGCAGGATAAGAAAAAAAGAAAATGTGAGAAAAAAATCTGGGTAGAGGGGAAGAGGAAAAAGAGACCATAACCTAGATAGACCTTTTCTTATAGAGAAAGCTTTAATTAGAATTTCAAATGGATAAAAACTCTCTGATGGGATCATCAAGATCTGACACAATCACTATGCCTCTCATCTATCCAGTGAAAAACAGTATAATTTGGATTGACATGTTCATTTATTCATCAAATGCTTCTCTTTCTCCATAAATCATGGGCATGACATGTGAAAATTTCTAGTATTTTGAATATGAAGCTTCTATAATTGAAATCAAGCAGATTAACAGATTGTTTGAACTGGAAACATTGGAGTAGATTACCTGTATAAGAAATGCAATATCAACAACCAATGATGTAACTACACCTAATACAAGCCCCAAAACTCCATTGGCTACTGTAGAAGAACCAATGTCAACATCTATCTGCGCATTCCTACCAAAAGTCAGACATCTTGTATCTTCTCATGCTGCAAGTTACAAATTATTTTTGATAGTTCTGTTACCTCCAAGTACTTCGGTCTACGAATGTATGTACAATCAACTGCTTTCCCCAATAAACAAGGGGAGCTTCCAACACTTTGGCGCACAATCCAGGAGCCCTGCATAAACAAGCTTGAGTCAAGAAAAGATGATACACAACCCTTAAATGGGTCATCATGTGTTATGCTGAGTATTTACTGTAATAGGAAGGAGATGGAGACCTTAGGAACAGATGGGATGAGCTTGAACCTACTATTACGAAATTCATCATCACCATCAATGAAACGCTGCAATAATGATCCTGGTACCAGTTGTTTCATTACAAAATAGAAGACCATACTATAATTGGTTGATCCTGGAATCTGCAAGACTACCAAGTTTATTTTATTTCGCTCACAGATTTGAAGTGCATGAATATATATATATATATATATATATATATATATATATATATATATATATATATATATATATATATATAAATGAATATCTAGAAACACATTGATATGTTTGCAAGCAGCATAATGCACCAAAAGAAATTTGGTTTTCAGTCATTTACAGAGACGGGATTTTAGTCAGGCTAGAAAAATATCAAGAATAGGATTATTCCAGAGTCCAGATACTTGCATAAAAGACAATAGAGAAGAACTTGTCAACAAAATATCCTACAACAGAACTTAAGGAGGTGGATGTTCTCTTTCAGTTCAATATGAATCCAATAAAATGCATATATGCATTATTGCTGAATGGAATCCAAAATGATCAGCCTGCACTAAGAGATATGCTCATTTGAGTGTTCTGCCAGGTTTTTAGTCTGCAGGAACAGATGAAACTCATGTTTCCTTGCAAATGTTTTATCTAGAACCAAGTAAAATAACAGAAAAATTTCCATTTGCAAGTTAGAGGGAAGGAAGCAATAGATATCCAAAAATTAACCAATGCAAAGCAGTTTAAGATTTATAACAGAAAAATCAAAAACTCACTTGCAGATTTATGATCAATGAGAACAGTCCTTTCTCAGAGGCAACCTACATCAGCATAGAAAACTTTTATTGAGGGCAAAAATAATAGTTTGACATGTCATTTACTTCTATAAACATTCAGAAAAATGCTTATGCATAAGGCTATAACATTTATTAGAATTTTACATCAATTACAAATCAATAAAAACAGGCATGTACGGTAAAAATTAGAGTACCAGTTATTATGCCTGTAAACAATAACCAATGGGTAAAACGAGTTGGTCAATCTTCAAAACCATCAAATTGGCACACAAGTTGATCCATCTTCAGAAAATCAAAGCATGTCCTGCTGCATACTAGATAGGCTAGATTTAACTCTACCATTTAGTACACATTAAGAAAACATGTGATTCTTAATGCAGTAAACATGATAAATCATAAACACATATCTCAAACTCAAGCCAAAAAGAAGAAATATGATATATTTATGCATGTATGTGTGAAACTGAAAATACCAGCAGCAAAAATATGATAAAATTACAATATGTTATGAAAAGGAAAGGATGAAAAAATGAGAGAACTTTATATCTAATAATGTAGCTAAAACTATATTCGTCAGGACAGTTATTATTATAACATATCTGGAATTTAATGTTTTTGACTAAGTTCTCAAGCTTTGTCTAGCATGACAAAGGAGCTATCAAGTCTAAATAAGAGCCCTGATGCATGACAATAAGCATATTCATTTTTTATTAAGCCACAAGTGAAATTAGTCTCAGAATGGCCAAGCAAAATCATGATTAAAGTTCAGTCAGACTAAATAATATTAGTGTCTGAGTTATATCTGTGAGGCCCAGCCTCATTGGCTCGGCCTGTTAGCTCAACCCAGCCCCCAATCATGGCCCGAAGGGCCATCTCAATCAAAAATAAGGCAGAGCCCTAATTGATCGCGGCAGAGGAGGAAGAGTCCTCTACCACGAACTCCATCGGAGGCTAGGATAAGCCTAGCCTCCACTCCTATTTAGAGCCCCTGCTTGATGGACCTCCACCAGCGATCATCGACCTCTTTTTTCTCTTTTCTTCTGTTGAGTTCACGATTGCCCATCTTCATATTCGCTGGAAATCGAAGCCGTCAGACGCCTCCAAAGCCGAGGTAATACCCTAGCCTTCCTCCTTTTTCCTTCTTCCCACGACCTGACATCATGATTGTCGGCCAAGAAATCGGCCGAAAATTGACCGAAAATCAGACCCCTGTATTTTTTCTGTTTTGGTCGAGTTGTTCTTCCTCTTTCAAGCCACCAGCGCTGCCGCCTCTTGCCGTCGGACCTTCGGTTGAGTCCCACAGTCTCCCTACTCTCTTCCACGATGGAGCCGTGGCCGCCGGTGAGCGGCCAATGGCCGAAAATCAAGAAAATGTGAGGCCCAACCTCCTTGGGCCGGCCTGTTGCCCCGGCCCAGCCCCCAATCGCGGCCCGAAAGGCCGTTTCAATCAAAAACAGGGCAGAGCCCTGATTGATCGCGACAGAGGAGGAAGAGTCCTGCTCTACCACAAACTCCATCGGAGGCTAGGATAAGCCTAGCCTCCACTCCTATTTAGAGCCCCCTCGATGGACCTCCACCGGCGATCATCGAGCTATTTTCTCTCTTTTTTTCCATTGAGTTCACGGTTGCCCGTCTTCATGTTCACTGGAAATCGAGGCCGTCGAATGCCTCCAAAGCTGAGGTAATGCCCTAGCCTTCCTCCTCTTTCCTTCTTCTTCTTCCCACGACCCGACATCATGGCTACCAGCCAAGAAATCAGCCAAAAATTGACCGAAAATCAGACCCCTTGTATTTTCCCTATTTTGGCCGAGTTGTTCTTCCTCTTTCCGGCCATCTGCACTGCTGCCTCTTGGTGCCGGACCTCCAGTTAAGTCCCACGGCCTCCCTACTCTCTTCCATGATGGAGTTCTAGCTGCCGGAAATCAAGAAAAGGTCTGATTTCCCTATTTTTTGGTTCTTTTTCTTGAATTTTCTCGTCGGCCGACCACTGCCGCTGGCCGTCACCACCTTCGGTCGCTACCTCGCCGGACCACCATGACCACATCCACCAGTCGCCTCCTTCCTTTGTTTTGCCAAGAAAGAAGAAAAAAGAAAAGAAGAAGAGGAGAGAGAGAAAGCTATCCCTCTTTTGTTTCCTCTTTTTTCTTTGTTTCTCTACACTTTCTCTCTTTAGAAGATCTGTAGAACCCAGAATCGGGTTTTGTCGACCTGATCTACAAACCCAAGTTGACCCCTGTAAAGGGCCTTAATCTGCCTCGGTGCCCAGGCCGCCTACTGGACCAATCACCTCGGCCCTATTGAATGTTCTGAAACCCCCATTGATGAACTTTTTTGATTGATCTTAGCCTGATTAAGTCTGATTCATTGAGCGAATCGTCTACACTTGACCTGCTTGGAGCGGCTAAACACTATCACCTGACCAACCGTCGCCTTTCTTTATTATTTTAATTCAAATAAACATTAATCTCACTTTTAATGTCTTTAAATAGGTCTAGCGGAGTCGCCTAGTGAAGTTTGACGGTATAAGACAAAAGAAGTAAGTAAATCTAATACTTTTACTAGTTTTAGAACTTGTAAATAGATCTTGCACTCCTTATGATCATGTCTTCCGTACATAAAATATGCTTATGGAAATATCATGTTTTTCTTAAAATTATGAATCAGCATATATGTTATGAAAATCGTGCTTTATTATGAAAAAATAGTTCTATGAATGTTTTAATGAAAATAGCTTTGAATCTGATCATGTCATTTAGTATTTTTCATCTATTTATATATATGCTCTACGAAAAAGATATAAGCTTTCTAAAGGCTCTCAAATAGTTATGTATGATCCTTTGAATTGAAAAAATCGACACCTAAAGCTAGCATCCATACGAACAATAGCCCTGCCAATGGGTATAAAGTTGGCACACAAACATGAATCTTTATCGATTACGAACACCGGCTCTGTCATGGGTATAAAGTGACCATAGCACGTCTATCTATGAGCAATATTTTGAACTTTGATATGGCTAAATGGAAAGAAATGATTTATTTATTTATTTGCAAAATGAACTTGGAACTATGTTTATAAAATATGTACGATTTGTTCATGTATGATTTGCTTTATGATTTTTTTTAATATATCGTACTATAAAGTGCTTATTTTGGAATATTTGTTATTTTTCTTAAATGATGCATTAGCATAGAAAAACTAATGCTTGATTCGGTAAGATAGTGAAAGGTTTACTTACTAAGCTGTGTTGCTTATATACCTCTATTTTTCTTTTTCTCTCTTCAGACGAATAGGGGCTATAGGAACGAAGGATAGTCCAGGCTTGGAGTTCGTGCTAGCAAGCTTAGCACTCTATATAACAGAGCAAAACTTTAGTTCTTTAGTTGATTATAAAATTGTAGTTAGTGATTTTCTGAATAGTAAAGATTGTGGGTTTGTTTTTATGTTTGAATTTAGGCGCTCTGAACCAATATTGATTTTATTTAATAGATGATGAAATTGAATACCTATTGATTATATTATTTTTGAGATGGACCTGAAAGTTAAATATAATGTTGGCTTTATGTTATCATGGGTTGTACCCCTCGGTAGCACGGCCATGTCATGCTTTGGATCTGGGGTGCAACAAATCATGAAGTTCTTTAGTTGATTATAAAATTGTAGTTAGTGATTTTCTTAATAAAGATTATGGGTTTGGTTTTTATGTTTGAATTTAGACGCTCTGAACCAATATTGGTTATATTAAATAGATGATGAAATTGGATTCCTATTGATTCTATTATTTTTGAGATAGATCTAAAAGTTAAATGTAATGTTGGCTTCGTATTATCGTGGGTTGTATCCCTCGGTAGCACAACCATGCCATGCTTTGGATCTAGGGCGTGACAAATCATGTTACAGATCTAGGGCGTGACAATATCCTTGGTTGTACTTTCCAACTTAGAATACAACACATAAACCGATAGATCTAACAATGTAATCCATGAGATTTAGCATGCCCGTACTAATGCATTAGATATCATACTCGACCCAAAGTCTCCTGCTTTTATTCTTTCAACAATCTCCTTTTTATGTTTGGAAACAAAAGATAGCGATGCCAGATCTCAGAATAAGTCATAGGAGGAACTAGAACACATACTTTCTTTGTCATGTGACAATAAATTCTACACAAACAATGCAGAATACAAGGACAAGGGTTTAATTTCTGGAAAAATAATTGTTGACATAGTTTTTTACTTTCCTCACTACTTATTGTCAGTCTAGTTACTATTGGAATAGCACCTGACAACCAGAAACTTTGTTACATGCTTAAAAGACCATCAAAGCTGTCTTACAGAAACCAAACAGAGATAACCATTTCATTTTTGAAATTTTATAAAGTAACTTATTCAACTTACTTGGGCCGCACAACCGGCTCGTCTTGCAACATTGTCCATTCTTTTCGTGTCCTTCAACCAATCGACTGCTGCAAGTTCCATGAGATGCTTCCCTGCTGGTATCTGCAAATCAAATGTTGGAATTATACTAACTCAAATATGTCTTTAATGCTATTCACTAAGGTCTAAATGCAGTAAAACACATTGCACTACGAAAAGCATCTAGCAACCTTGGACTTGTCCTGTAGAAAATTTTTGCTACGGACTTTAATGTTCTTCCCATCAGGTATACTCCAGCAGTCTCGACTACCATCACGGTCATCCCGACGTAGATTGCCAGAAAAGCAGGACAAATCAATTTGATCTGAAGGCTCCTCATCCAAAACTTCAGTTTGCGAAGTATACAAAAAAGGTAGATAGTTCAGTTTCCTCTATGAGATTTCATTATAGGAGCAGAAAAGTATACTATGAATACCTATTTGCTTAACATCATTTTCAGTCTTGATTGCATATGCCTGCGGATATAAAGTATTCATGCTTAGAAAAATTTCAGAACGGTCATGCACAACCAAAAAGCAGCCTACTCACCTCTTGTATAGCTTCAGGAATTTGATAGTCATCATCATCATCAGAGTCTTCATCTAATAAAATAGAGTGTCTGCTACCAGCAAGCACAGGATCCAATGGTGGGCCAGGCTGAACATCAATTTCCTGAGATTTCTGATCCTTCTTAGAAGAAACAGACTTAGTCATATTGACCATGACTGGAATCCTTGGGACTGTATGTATTTCATCTGTTTGAGAAAAGAATTCACGCAACCCTGCCACAGGTGCAAAAATGGTAATGCCCACCATGAAGCAGTTTAAATATAACAGAATGAAAAATTGTATGGAATAAAGTATAACTGTGTATACCATTAAAGATCTAACCAAAATACTTGTTATCAGGCAATGGAATATACAAGAATAACAAAAACAACTGCTTTTCAATTGTAATATCATATAGCTTTGGCTACGAAGACCACATTCTGCTAGGAGCCTAACTTTGATGATAGGAAATCTTATAGTGCTTCTAGAAATCTACAAATGACAAACTGTCTATAGCAAATACATTCACCATAAAAGGATTTTAAGACTATTTCATAAATGAAAAACTTGAGGAGCAAAACTTAAGAAAATACCACTAACTTCGTAAATAGCAGTAGAAATTACATACTTATTTTTATACTCTCACACAAACACAAAAAATAACCATATATAATTTATGGATGAGTGATGTGCTCTCAGAAAAACTGGAAAGAGACTATTACCAGCAACACTACTCAACATCTGAAGTAAACAATGCTGCTGAAATGATGGAATATAGCCCACACCCCAACCCTTGAGGTCAATTTGCATAAGATGCTGAACTTGAGTTCGAGATCTCCCATTGCGAGATTTAAGGGGTGAAATCTTAAATCCACCACCTGAAATATATTTTTTTTAATGAGAAGAAGATGATAATTATGACTTACATTCATTACAAATAAATCAGAAAATCCTAAGTGTAATTCAAAAGGCACATAATGAAATGTACTCTCAACGTGAGCTCTCACAAATCCAGGCTGAAGACCACAGTTAGCATGTGCTCTGGATTGAAGTAACACAACTGCATAGAGAAAACATGCATTCTTGTGTATTAGATAATATGCCAGCAAAAAAGTGAAAGTACCCAAGACACTCACCATAGCTTCCATCATCATTACGTCGCCAATAACGCACATAACAAAGATCACGGGGCCACACAAACCTGCTTAAACACATAATTCGGGACATTTTGTGATCTACACAGCTAAGATGCCTCAACATAGTTTCATTCTTTAAAAAGAAACTTCTGGGACAGCTTTGATAGGACAGTGACACAGTAAATTTCCCCAATGATATGGCCCAAATACAAACATGCATGTACAGTGACATTATTTCCTTGATCTAGATATGATATACTTAATGGCCTAATTGTAAATTGCTAAACTGACATTGTTAGAAGTTTCAGTAAGACTTAAATTTAGCTTAGAGTGGATCACTACAACAGCATAATTCAACGTTTATGAGAAGCATATGACGTTAAAAGGACTTAAACTTATCATATAACATACAACTATAATAGTACAATAATCTTAAAATACAATTGTGGCGGATTTCTTGTACTCACAGATTCCATCTAGCACATGAAATTATTAAAATAAATTGGAATTATGACCACTAAGTAGAACAGGCAACAGTCAGAATTAATTTGATGCATCTGAAATTATGAGTTAAAAAAATATTACATTGGGAACCAGTCCAGCTGCAGTCTATGATACAGTATGGCAGTGTGTCCATCAACCTCCTCAACTAGGCTACCATACTGAAAAGTGCAATCCCACCTATATTAAGAGATGGTAAAAGATAGATAAGAAAAACAGCTAGCCTAGATGAAAGATTCAATATACAAAAAAGTAAAGACAAAACTTACTCAAAGCGTGTTTCATCCATACTCATTACGAGCTCAAATATGGCTTCACATGTGGCGTCCACCACACCAACAGCCTTCATCGCCCTACTGAAGCTTCTTGGCTGAATGCAACATATTTCACATAACCACAACTAATTGTTACCCAACCTGAAGTTTCTAGCATTACCATATACATACTGATATAAACAGGCATTAACAACATACAAGATAGTCAACTTCTAGAAGTTCTTCAAAAATGCGTAACCCTGAAACACATGCATATAGAAATGAATAAATATTCGTTTTACAGGTTATCAAAGCATTTTCAAAATGCAGACTTCTACAAGCCTTTCTGTTTCTTGCAGCTCTGATTTACCAAACAATAATGAACGATTGTCATGTTAGTTGAGAAGGAAGGGGACTGAGAAAAAAGAAAGAAAAAAATGCAGATGAAAACTTGCCATTCTGGCATTTGATTAATCGCCAATGCTTTCTAGAGAAAACTTGCTGGATGATATTCTGATTTGAACGCCCTAGATCAGGCTCGCATGTCCAGTCAAGTATTGCATCAGGAGGGCCTACCAGTGGAAAAGACACAATCATGCTCTGCAAGACATGCCACGAGACCACATAGTAGAAATTTAGACCAAAAATGGTGGTCAGGTTTGTTGTTTAAGACCATGTCCTATTGTCATTCTCCGTGGTAAAGTGCGATTGCTCTCATCTTCATCTTCCAGGCTATTCCTACAAGAAATGTTCAGTTATAAAATTAAAGTATAGGTCATATGTTGTACATTCTAAATGTAGCTCATTGAAAAAAAAAATTATAAAATCATATAGGAAATGGTAGAAGAGATGATTCAAATGTTGAGAATGAAATTGCAATATATAATCTAGAATAAAATATAATGTACTCAGGAGTCTGATGAGCAAATAAAACTACAAAAAGTATTTCCTTGTTAAAGAATTGGAACTCAGCACAGGGAAAAAGTTCAGTGCATGTCTCTTAAGTCAATAAGAAATAGCACTATCATAAACAGTTAATGAGGTGTACAAGGTGAGCCTAACAATAGCATAACCTATCCACTGTTTTATAATAGTAGGTTCATAAATAACACACATAGATGCATGATCAAGCACAAAAAGAATCATCTGAACCCAAACATGGTACATCAGGATTTGTTAAGGAACTAGTCTCATTTTCCCATTCAAATATCAGTTCTTTTGACAAACACATCTTTTACAGGTTAGGTAATCAACATACACCAGCTGGGTCCATTCCCCTCCTCTTCCCTGCCTCAGCCACCTAACTACCTCTGCACCCGCCCCCCACCCTTCACCATTCATGGTAATGCCATCTCGTAGGATCTAAAGTGCTGCCCCTCCTCCTCTCCTCCCCTCCCGTGCACTTCTTCCCCCCCACCCCCCCCCCCCACCCACCCCCGCGCTTCAGTTACGGACCCCAATCAGCGAACCCATGCACGTGACATCCGTGGGAAGTTGTTGCGAGTAGGATGATTTGGAGCTTGTCAGATCTTGGCCTTCGAGGCGCCACCTTACTTCTTGTTGCCGTTGTTATGTTTTGTTTTGATTCTTGTTGATGTTGTTATGTTTTGTTTTGATTCTTGTTGATGTTGTTACGTTTCTGTTTTGAGCCTTGGGCTGGCAAATAATGTATGGATAGGATTGGATTCTTAAAATCTAATCTATCCATTAGTTTTCTTCTATTTATATTAGAAATCTAATGAAAAAAGGTGGCCAATTTGAAAACCCAAAATTTTGTTGTCAACAAAGGAGGACGAGCTCCCTCGAAGAAGCTCAAACCAACCCACACATCCTCTATACGAGCTTTCCATCCTGAGGTTCGTTTCATTGGTATCAAAGCACCGATCTTGGCATGGCGGACTCAACACGAGGTGCAGCAAAGATTGATGAGATCGTGAACAAGCTCGAAGCTCAAGCAAAGCTATTGCAAGAAATGATGAAGAACATGGCTCTTATGAATGGCCGTATCGAGAGCATTGCCCAAAGCCAACTTGAACAAGGAGAAACATCTCGCTCTAAAAGGGCTGAATCAATGGTGTCCGGGGCAGGAGGAGATGCCGACCGAGTTTCCTTTACCCGCACCGCTCGATTGGACTTCCCCCGTCTCGATGGGGATGATCCTTCGGGATGGCTATATCGAGCCGAGCAGTTCTTCGCTCACCAACAAACACCAGCATCGCAGAAGTTACTGCTGGCATCTTTTCATTTGGAAGGGCGTGCTTTACAATGGTTCCGTTGGATGGAGAGGTCGGAGGCCATCTCTAGTTGGGACGAGTTCGCCAAGGCGTTACTTGTTTGCTTTGGTCCTTCTCAATATGAGGATCCAACAGCATTGCTGTCCAAACTTCGGCAAAGCTCCACCGTTGAACACTACCAGACTCAGTTCGAGGAGTTAGCCAACAAAACCTGTGGACTCAATGAGTCCTTCATGGTGAGCTGCTTCGTGGGGGGCCTCCGGGAAGACATACAGCTTAGCATGCAAATGCTAAGGCCGACCTCCCTTTCTAATGTTGTCGGCCTCGCCCGGTTGCAAGAAGAAAAGGTAAATACTCGAAGAAGGGACCCATGATCCGACTTCAAAAGGTCTACCCCAAACCTCAAACCTTCTAGTTCTAAAATTTCATCTCCTATCATTAAGAGGCTAACTCCAACTGAGATGAAGGCAAGGAGAGATAAGGGATTATGTTACTTTTGTGATGATAAATGGTCAAAATCTCTTCTTAATAGATGGAAGCTTGCCGGAGGAAGGAGATGAGGAGCATGAAGAACCTATTGAAATCGAGGAGGAGGAAGTCCAATCCCCCTCTCCCGAAATCTCTCTACATGCTATTACCGGTAGCCAAACACCGCAAACGATGCGGGTGCAAGGGGAGTTGAATCGAGTACCACTCATGGTGCTCATTGACTCCGGTAGCACCCAAAATTTCCTCAACCCCACCATTGCACGGAAGGCTGGGCTGTCCATTGAGAAGGATGTGCCGTTTAAAGTGGCAGTAGCTAATGGAGACCAGGTACCATGCATGGGCAAGTGTTCGGGTGTCAAGATCAAAATCCAAAGAGTGACTTTAGAGGTTGACTTCTACCTCCTAGGCCTTGGAGGCTATGAGGCTGTCTTGGGCGCTCAATGGCTGCAAGTGTTGGGCCCGATCACATGGGACTTCACCAATCTTACAATGAAGTTTACAGTAGGGGGAAAAGCTTGCATCTTCAAGGGAGCAGCACCAAAGGAGTTGGGTTTTCTCAATAACAAAAAGGTAAGAAAGCAAGATCCCAACCGAAATTATGGTTTATTGCTACAAGTTTTTTGCCTCACCACAATTACAAAAAATAAAAAGTACAAATAAGAAAGAAGGATGTACCCATTCAGATCCAAGAGCTTCTTGACACTTATGCCGATGTCTATAAAGAGCCACGTGGGCTCCCTCCACCTAGAGCACAAGACCATCAGATTCCTCTCTTGCCCAATGCCAAACTTGTAAGCCAGAGGCCCTACTGAGGATGATAGTGTTATTTTGATGATTAACAAGCAATTATCTAGAGTATGCTATAAGTTAAATTGATACTTCATTTATAAGTTCATTACTCTCAGTATATTTGGTTAATTGAAAATAGATACATGACCTTGTTCATTTGAATGAATCTAACCTTGAGAATGCAGCAAAGTGTGGATTGAGTCGACTCAAAGGTTGATTGGGTCAACCCCGGCACATCAAGAAATCATTTGGCACACTCCTGCAAAAATGGCACAAATGAACAGTGAGTTGGGTCGACCCAAGGTAAGCATGAGTCGACCCAACCTTGAAGAACCTCAAAAACACAACTGAAGAATGCTCTCTGGATTTACTGAGAGGGTCGACCCAAACAGTGGTTGAGTCGACCCAAGCTTGAGTCGACCCAAACCCTGAGAGGGTCGACCCAAAGGCAAGACAGAAAGACAGACAGAAATTGGTTCTCTGGAATTACTGAGAGGGTCGACCCAAGAAGAAGTTGAGTCGACCCAAGTGGACTTTGAGTCGACCCAAAGAATGGTTGGGTCGACCCATGGAAAGGAAGGCTGAAATTGAAGTTTCTGTGGTTTCTGAGAGGGTCGACCCAAGGAATGTTTGAGTCGACCCAAGGCAAAGTTGGGTCGACCCAAGGACAGGTTGAGCCGACCCAAACACGGGCTGAACAGTAACGGCTAGTTCTGCAACTGTACTTTTTGTCCTTCCCAAGGTGAGTAACGGCTAGTTTTTCAAATCTAACCATTGGGACTTGTCCTAAGAAGGTGGGAAGCTATTTAAAGGGGCACTATTCATCAGAGAGAACAACTTTTGAGTTGAATATCAAAGAGTACCCAAGAATACAAAAGTGCCCTAATCTTCTTCATCAAGAGCTTCATTCAAGAATCAAAGAAAGGGATTGAGCAGATTCAAAGAGGCATCAAGAGCTCCATCCCCTTTAAAGAGTGAAGCATCCTTGACAAAGAAGAGCAAAGCGACTTCAAAGCAATAAATACTTTCTAACTCTTCCTTGTAGCTTATATTGTTTCATATGCTCATTTAGGAGTTTGAATCTTTCCTTTTGTTATTAAACACTTTGTAAAGGTTCGTTGGTGAGCCCGCAAAACCAACAAAGGTTTTTGGTGAACCCGGAAAACCAAAGTGTATAGGTTCGTTGGTGAGCCCGCAAAACCAACAAAGGTTTTTGGTGAACCCGAAAAACCAAAGTGTATAGGTTCGTTGGTGAGCCCGTAAAACCAACAAAGGTTTTTGGTGAACCCGGAAAACCAAAGTGTATAGGTTCGTTGGTGAGCCCGTAAAACCAACAAAGGTTTTTGGATTGTGAGCCCGGAAAACAATCCAACTGTAATCCGCGAGATTATAGTGAATTCCCAAGGGGACGCTTGGGGAGTGGATGTAGGTGCTAAGGAGAGCACCGAACCACTATATATTGTTGTGTTTGTGTTGTGCTTGTGTTTTCATTTACTCTTGCATCATCTTCTACTCTTGCGTTAGTTTAACTCACTCAAATAGCTTAAGAAAGCGTCCACCGCACTTAATTAAGAAAACGTTTAAAGCACCAAAATTTAGAAGAAACCAATTCACCCCCCCCCCCTCTTGGCTTGTCACCTTGGGCAACAAGTGGTATCAGAGCAAGGTGCTCTAATAGTGCTCATTGATCTAACAATCAAGAGTTAAAGATCATGACAACCCAAGTGGGATGTGCAATGAGTGAGGGGCAATCCACAAATAGACCACCTCTATTTAATGGCACAAACTACACATATTGGAAAGCTAGAATGAGGATATTCATTCAAGCTTCGGACTATGAACTGTGGCAAATCATCACTAGAGGACCTCACATACCCACACTTAACATAGATGGCACTATCATACCCAAACCAGAAATGGATTGGAATGAAAGTGATAGAAGATTAGCACAGTTAAATGCAAAAGCTGTAAATATACTTTACTGCTCTTTAGATGTAAATGAATTTAATAGAATATCCACTTGCACCACCGCCAAAGAAATTTGGGATAGACTTGAGGTCACACATGAAGGGACCAATCAAGTTAAGGAGTCCAAGATAAACATATTAGTACACAAGTATGAACTGTTTAAAATGGAATCTACTGAGTCCATAACTGATATGTTTACTCGTTTTACTGATATTATAAATGGGCTTAAAAGTTTAGGAAAGTCTTATTCTAACTCTGATTTGGTGCGTAAAATTCTCAGGTCTCTACCAAGGAATTGGGAGGCCAAGATAACCGCTATTCAAGAGGCAAAGGACCTCAACACACTGCAGTTAGAGGAGCTCCTAGGATCTCTCATGACCCATGAGTTGACAATGAGGCAAAATTCAGAAGATGAGGTCAAGAGAAGAAAACCCATTGCCCTAAAGACTACCACCCCTAGACAACAAACTGAATCGGAAGATTCAGATGATGATGAAGAAGGGATGGCAGTGCTTGGGAGAAAATTCAGAAGATTCATGAGAGGTAAGAATAAGTTCCATAAAAAGAAACCCTTTCTTAAAGGTAACTCAAGCAAAAAGAAGGTTAAGGATAAGGAAAAAGAAAAGGAGACTCCCATTTGCTATGAGTGTAACAAACCCGGGCATTATAAGATAGATTGCCCAGATTTGAAGAGGATGGCAAGAAAGTTGAAAAAGAAGAATTTTATGGCCGATTGGAGTGAAAGTGAGGAATCAAGTTCGGAGGACGAAGATCATCAAGACACGGCCCAAATATGTCATATAGCCAATGACGATGAGGTAGATTCTGAACTTGACTGTGATTTTACTGTTGATGAATTGCATGATGCATTCTTAGAACTCATGGAAGAACATAAGAAAGTAATTAATAAAAATAAAGCTCTAAAAGAAGAAAATCAATCTCTCATTAAAGATAAGATAAAACTGTCTCATAACTATGAAACATTAAGTAGGAAACTTGAAAATGAAACCAAAAATCTAATTGCTGAAAATGTCAAGCTAAAAGAAGATGCTGAAAAATATAAATCTTTGGTAGATAGATTTACTCTTAGTTCTACTAAATTAAACTTGATTCTTGATAGCCAAAAAGCTGTATATGATAAGGCCGGTTTAGGGTATAGAACAAATAGGAAACAAAAACTCTTAAAGAATATTTTTGTAAAAGCTAAAAGGGAAAATATTACTTGTTATTGTTGTAATAAGATAGGACATAGAGCATATGAATGTAATTTTAGAAAGTCTAGTCAAAACAGATCAAGTAATAATCAAAAGATAAAATTCAAGAAAGTTTGGGTTCCAAAAGGAACATGGAGTACTAACCCTAAAGGACCCAACTTAGCTTGGGTACCTAAAGGTTCTTCTTGATCTTGATTGCAGGTGTGTCTTGCAGCTGATAAAATGGAAAAACGATGGTATCTAGATAGTGGCTGTTCAAGACACATGACCGGTGACGAAGATCAATTTGTCACCTTGGAACCAAAGAAAGGTGGAGTAGTGACCTATGGAGACAATGGTAAAGGGTATATCATTGGAAAGGGTAAAATTTTCATTGCTCCATCTATTTTTATAGAAAATGTTTTATTAGTTAAGGGTTTGAAACATAACCTTCTTAGCATAAGTCAATTTTGTGATAAAGGATTTAAAGTTACATTTGAAGCATCTGTATGCATAATCACAAATCCTAAAGATAATAGCATTGTACTTGTAGGACAAAGGCAAAGAAATATTTACTTAGTAGATCTTCATGAGTTAGGCAAGAAAAATGGTTTATGCTTAATTACTAATGAAGAAAAGAAAATTGAAACTAGTTGGCTTTGGCATCGAAGATTAGGACATGCTAGTATGGAATTAATATCAAAACTAGTTAAGAAGGAATTAATAAAGGATGTGCCAAAATTGATTTTTGAAAAGGACAAAATATGTGGACTATGTTCATTGGGAAAACAAACTAAGTCATCTTTCAAATCGAAAAACGTAGTATCAACAACTAGACCATTTGAACTCATACACATGGATTTATTTGGACCTACTAGAACTACAAGTCTAGGAGGAAAGAAATATGGACTAGTTATTGTTGATGATTTTTCAAGGTATACATGGGTTTCATTTTTGGCACATAAGAATGAAGCATTTTCAGAATTTTTGAAACTATACAATAAAATCATAAATGAAAAGAAACTCACCTTAGTAGCCATTCGAAGTGATCATGGTACTGAATTTGAAAATCAACACTTCGAGGAATTTTGCACTAAAAATGGAATATCACATCAATTTTCAGCACCTAGAACGCCTCAACAAAATGGGGTTGTTGAAAGAAAAAATAGGACATTGGCAGAAATGGCACGCACAATGTTGTGCAAGTCAAATCTTCCAAAGTACTTTTGGGCTGAAGCTATAAACACCTCTTGCCATATTCTAAATCGAGTTTTAATACGACCTATAACTAAGAAAACTCCTTATGAACTTTGGAAGAATAAGAAACCAACTGCAAAATATTTTAAAGTGTTTGGATGTAGATGTTTTATCTTAAATAATGGCAAGGAGGACTTAAGTAAATTTGATGCCAAGTCAGATGAAGGTATCTTCTTAGGATACTCCACATCTAGCAAGGCATACAGAGTATTCAACAAAAGAACCTTAGTAGTAGAAGAGTCAGTCAATATTATATTTGATGAGTCTGATAGTGAGCCTGCTAGGAAAGAAAATACTATTGATGATGATATAGGAATTATCGACTTTGAAAAGTTGAAAATTGATGACGTGCCAAATCAAGATAAGGGAGATGATTGCGTGCCACCACAACCCCAAGACGTGCCAAAAGAATGGAGGTATGCACATGGACATCCTAAAGATTTAATCATTGGTGATCCATCTCAAGGGGTAAGAACTCGATCATCTCTTAGAAATTTAAATGATTATCTTGCTTTTGTTTCACAATTAGAACCTAAAACTTATGAAGAGGCTGAAAAAGATACTAACTGGATAAATGCCATACAAGAGGAATTAAATCAATTTAAAAGAAGTAATGTATGGACATTAACTGAAAGACCAAAGCATAATTCAGTAATTGGAACAAAATGGGTATTTAGAAATAAATTAGATGAAAATGGATTAGTTATAAGGAATAAGGCTAGACTTGTAGCTAAGGGATACAATCAAGAAGAAGGAATAGATTTTGATGAGACATTTGCTCCTGTAGCTAGATTAGAGGCTATTAGATTGCTTCTGGCATTTGCATGTTTCATGAATTTTAAATTATATCAAATGGATGTGAAGAGTGCATTCTTAAATGGTATTATTGAGGAGGAAGTATATGTAGAACAACCTCCAGGATTTGAAAATCATGAATTGCCAAATCATGTGTTTAAACTACATAAGGCATTATATGGATTAAAGCAAGCACCTAGGGCTTGGTATGATCGACTAAGTAAATTTCTGCTTGAAAATGATTTTTGTAGAGGAAATGTAGATAAAACTTTATTCATCAAAAGAAAGGACAAAAATCTATTAGTGGTGCAAATATATGTAGATGACATAATCTTTGGTGCCACTAATGATACTCTATGCAAAGAATTCGCTGATTTAATGCATGGAGAATTTGAGATGAGTTTGATGGGAGAACTAAGCTTCTTTCTAGGATTACAAATCAAACAAACCAAAGAAGGCATTTTCATTCATCAAACTAAGTATACAAAGGAAATACTGAAGAAGTTTGGGAATGAAAATCATAAGGGAATTGGCACTCCAATGAATCCTACTAGTAAGCTAGACAAAGATGAAAAAGGGAAAAGTGTTGATATTAAGCTCTATAGAGGACTAATTGGATCCTTGCTCTATCTTACTGCTAGTAGACCCGACATTGTATTTAGTGTAGGGATATGTGCTAGATACCAATCGGATCCTAAGGAGTCACATTTAAGTGCTGTTAAGAGAATCCTTAGATACTTAAGAGGAACTACCACCATTGGATTATGGTACTCGAGAGACTCCTGTCTAGATTTGCTTGCATATTCAGATGCTGACTTTGCTGGATGCAAGTTAGATAGGAAGAGCACAAGTGGCACATGTCAATTCTTAGGAAATAACTTAGTATCATGGTTTAGTAAGAAGCAGAACTCAGTGGCACTGTCCACAGCTGAAGCTGAATACATAGCTACTGGTAGTTGTTGTGCTCAAGTATTATGGCTCAAGCAACAACTAGAGGACTATGGAGTCAAACTAGATAATATTCCTATTAAGTGTGATAATACTAGTGCTATCAATCTCACTAAAAATCCAGTTCAGCACTCTAAAGCCAAACACATAGAAATAAGGTACCATTTTATTAGGGATCATGTGCAAAATGGAAATGTATGTATTGAGCATATATGCACGGAAAAATAATTGGCCGACATATTTACCAAACCATTGAGTGAAGATAGATTCTGTATGCTCAGGAGGGAATTAGGCATATGTGATCCTTTTTATTAAAGAAATATAAAAGGGAGATAGTAGTCTCATGATACATTCCTCTAATTTCAAAAATCCCATGAAACATGAGTCAAATTTGTTATCTATAGATTTCTTACTCATGTATCATTGTTCCATAAAGAGTTTATAAGGATTGGAAGCAAGAAAAACTTTTTAGAAGCAAAAAGGAAGAGAAAAGAAAATTTCTGCACTTGGGTCGACCCAACCCAGAACATGGGTCGACCCAACGTTGAGTCGACCCAAGAAAAATCTTGAGTCGACCCAACGTCGGGACCCCACTGTTAAAAGGGGGCCCGAGAGCACATCTAGGGCACTGTTTGCCCTTTGTCTTCTTCCGAAAAGACTAGCTCCCACTCTCCAATCTCCACTAAACTCCTCCAAACAGTAGATTTCCTAAGGATCTTGGAGAAATGGGACCCAAACGAGCCGTAGCCAAGAGATCCGGAAGAGTGACCCGGGTCCAACCAGAGGAAAGGCACCCTACCGAGTCTTCTCCCGTGTCTCCAAGACGTGAGGCACGTGCGGAGGTCCCTCCTCCTCCTTCCCCCTCAGTGATCCTTGCAAGATTTGCGGGGAGGCCGGTTACTACCGGAAGAAGGATCCATTCGGAGTTTTTCAATCAAGAAGGGTTTCGGATTTGGGAATGGATCCAAAGACAAGGTTGGGAGTATCTTTGCTCCCTAGATGTGGTCATCTACCCCGGGTTGGTACAAGAGTTCTATGCCTTCCTCAAGACTGGTATGGGAGGGCTTGTGTCGGAAGTTCGAGGGGTTCGGATCCGTGTGTCCGAGGAGAGCTTGAGTGAGTTACTACACCTACCCTGCATAGGAGCCACTCCGGAGAGGCCAGAAGACAAAATGAGAGCTCTGCAATTGATCATGGAAAATGAGAACTTCGATTTTTCTCAGAAGGTAATAGCTAGTTCTCTTTCCGCTGAGATGAGGTTATTGCTCAATATGATAAATAGGATTTTATTTCCGAAGACCGGGAGATTTGATCTCATCTCAGAGCGAGATCTAGCAGTTATGGAGTGTATGATTCGGGGGACTCCTCTAAATCTTCCGGCTATGATATTAAGACAGATGAGGAAGGTGATGTGCAGTAACAGGGTATCACTACCTTATGGTATGATACTTACATTGATCTTCCGTCAGCACGGTTTACCTCTTGAGGAGGAGGCATCCAAGAGTCTGCATCACACGGACACGTACACTGCACGGACACTCATACGCATGGGATATGCGAAAGTGAACGGGCAGTGGATTCACACCGGTGCAGGCATTCAGGGTGAGGCACCAGAGGGAGAGGCACCAGAGGATGAGGATGAGGAGCCTATGGATCATCCTACTGCACCCTCAGAGGCTGGACCATCGTCATCCGCTCCTCCGACAGATACGGATGACTTCTGGAGCAGGATGACAGAGCTCATGACAGCTCAGGCGAGGACTATTACTGACGGGCTCACGAGCCGATTGGACGCCCGGTTGGATGTCATGTCTGCTGAGATCAGTGATCTGAGGCAGCAGATAGGAGCACTCCGGAGAGAGAGAGAGACACATGGACCATCTGTGCCACAGGCTGCTGAGTCAGAGATATCGGCACAGAGTCATCCCGCTCGTCGTGCTCCACGCCAGACACAGTCTCACCAGGCTCGACCTCCCCTCGCCACGTATGCTAGGAGGATGAGGACTAGATCCCAGCCATTAGATTCCCCCTAGGCTGATCTTAGCGTCTATGTTTAGAGCCTAGACTAGATATCTAGTTCTCACATGTATCTTGCTTTTCTCCTATGTATCTTGTTTTATGTATCTTTAAATCTTGATTAAGGAACATTGTATCTGTCTTTGTTTTTGACATGAATGTATGAAAATGTTCCTATTTTGATCAATGAAGTTTGAAGTTTATTATTTATTGCATCTTTTCCCATATATATATTTTTGATGATAACAAAAAGGGGGAGAAGAAAAGAAAGAGTATTTAAGAAAAGAAAGAGTATTAAGAAAAGAAAGAGTATTCAATTTAAGTAAAGAAAGAGTATTTTATTTAAGAAGTAAAGAAAGAGTATTAATTTTGGGAGAAGTAAAGAAATATAACAAAAAGGGGAGAAATAAAGATAAAAGTTATGTAAAGAAAAGAGAAATAAATGGGCAAACAAATTGAAAATCATATAAGAAAGCTTATACATCTAAGGGGGAGCAATTTGTAGCAATGAAATTGACTAAATCAAAAATTTCCATCAAAGTTCAGAATTTGGCACATATAAATTCAGAATTTGGCACGCACCTCTCGCACCCCGATACATAACCTGAAACTCAGAGTTTATCTCCAATTTTTGAAGTTTCATTGCTAATGAATTATAAATGAAAGGGGGAGCAATTCAAAAAGTCAAATTGGCAACATTTGAATGATATAGGGGGAGATTTCACAAGTATATATAAAAAGCTGAAATTCAGCAATTTAATCCCTTTTATAAACTGATTTTAAAGACAAGTATCAATAGACTTATACTCTTTATTTTGTAATCATCAAAAAGGGGGAGATTGAGGATGATAGTGTTATTTTGATGATTAACAAGCAATTATCTAGAGTATGCTATAAGTTAAATTGATACTTCATTTATAAGTTCATTACTCTCAGTATATTTGGTTAATTGAAAATAGATACATGACCTTGTTCATTTGAATGAATCTAACCTTGAGAATGCAGCAAAGTGTGGATTGAGTCGACCCAAAGGTTGATTGGGTCAACCCCGGCACATCAAGAAATCATTTGGCACACTCCTGCAAAAATGGCACAAATGAACAGTGAGTTGGGTCGACCCAAGGTAAGCATGAGTCGACCCAACCTTGAAGAACCTCAAAAACACAACTGAAGAATGCTCTCTGGATTTACTGAGAGGGTCGACCCAAACAGTGGTTGAGTCGACCCAAGCTTGAGTCGACCCAAACCCTGAGAGGGTCGACCCAAAGGCAACACAGAAAGACAGACAGAAATTGGTTCTCTGGAATTACTGAGAGGGTCGACCCAAGAAGAAGTTGAGTCGACCCAAGTGGACTTTGAGTCGACCCAAAGAATGGTTGGGTCGACCCATGGGAAGGAAGGCTGAAATTGAAGTTTCTGTGGTTTCTGAGAGGGTCGACCCAAGGAATGTTTGAGTCGACCCAAGGCAAAGTTGGGTCGACCCAAGGACAGGTTGAGCCGACCCAAACACGGGCTGAACAGTAACGGCTAGTTCTGCAACTGTACTTTTTGTCCTTCCCAAGGTGAGTAACGGCTAGTTTTTCAAATCTAACCATTGGGACTTGTCCTAAGAAGGTGGAAAGCTATTTAAAGGGGCACTATTCATCAGAGAGAACAACTTTTGAGTTGAATATCAAAGAGTACCCAAGAATACAAAAGTGCCCTAATCTTCTTCATCAAGAGCTTCATTCAAGAATCAAAGAAAGGGATTGAGCAGATTCAAAGAGGCATCAAGAGCTCCATCCCCTTTAAAGAGTGAAGCATCCTTGACAAAGAAGAGCAAAGCGACTTCAAAGCGATAAATACTTTCTAACTCTTCCTTGTAGCTTATATTGTTTCATATGCTCATTTAGGAGTTTGAATCTTTTCTTTTGTTATTAAACACTTTGTAAAGGTTCGTTGGTGAGCCCGCAAAACCAACAAAGGTTTTTGGTGAACCCGAAAAACCAAAGTGTATAGGTTCGTTGGTGAGCCCGCAAAACCAACAAAGGTTTTTGGTGAACCCGGAAAACCAAAGTGTATAGGTTCGTTGGTGAGCCCGTAAAACCAACAAAGGTTTTTGGTGAACCCGAAAAACCAAAGTGTATAGGTTCGTTGGTGAGCCCGTAAAATCAACAAAGGTTTTTGGATTGTGAGCCCGGAAAACAATCCAACTGTAATCCGCGAGATTATAGTGAATTCCCAAGGGGACGCTTGGGAAGTGGACGTAGGTGCTAAGGAGAGCACCGAACCACTATATATTGTTGTGTTTGTGTTGTGCTTGTGTTTTCATTTACTCTTGCATCATCTTCTACTCTTGCGTTAGTTTAACTCACTCAAATAGCTTAAGAAAGCGTCCACCGCACTTAATTAAGAAAACGTTTAAAGCACCAAAATTTAGAAGAAACCAATTCACCCCCCCCCCCCTCTTGGCTTGTCACCTTGGGCAACACCTACAGGTACCCACACTTTCAGAAATCAGAGATTGAAAAATTAGTGAAAGAACTCTTGCACCAGGGAGTCATCCGGCCTAGCCAAAGTCCCTACGCCTCACCTGTACTGCTTGTACGCAAGAGTGATGGTTCATGGCGGCTATGTGTCGACTACCGTGCCCTTAATCAGCAGACGATCAAGGATAAGTTTCCTATTCCAGTCATTGAAGAACTCCTCGATGAATTGCATGGAGCGCAGTACTTTTCCAAGCTGGACCTACGAAGTGGTTACCATCAGATACGGGTGAAGCCGGAAGATATACATAAGACTGCCTTCCGAACTCACGACGGCCATTACGAATTTCTCGTAATGCCGTTCGGTCTTACAAATGCTCCTTCAACATTTCAGGGCCTTATGAACGAAATCTTTCGTCCGTTCTTACGGAGGCTTGTTCTCATCTTCTTTGACGATATTTTGATCTATAGCTTATCATGGACTGACCACCTACACCATCTGAAAATTGTACTTGATGTGTTGAAAACTAACACCTTGTATGCTAAGATGAGCAAATGCACATTTGGTTGCACGTCAGTCGAGTACCTAGGTCACATCATCTCAGAAGGAGGTGTGGCAGCAGACACAAAGAAGATACAAAGCATGCTAGAGTGGCCCGTACCCAAGACCGTCAAGGCCTTGCGTGGATTTCTCGGACTTACAGGCTACTATCGCTGATTTGTCAAAGACTACGGGAAAATTGCTCGCCCACTAACAGAGATGCTAAAAAAGAACTCCTTCGAGTGGTCATCCGAGTCAACAACGGCCTTCGAAAAACTGAAGGAAGCCATGACCAAACCGCCGGTCTTGGTCCTTTCGGATTTCCAGAAAACTTTCTATGTTGAGTGCGACGCTTCCAGCATGGGAGTGGGAGCGGTGTTGACACAACATGGGAAGCCACTAGCCTTCTTCAGCAAGGCCCTCAAAGGGAAGTCTTTATATTTATCTGCTTATGAAAAGGAACTTTTGGCTTTGGTTCTTGCAGTAAGGAAGTGGAGGCCATATTTGTTCGGAAGAAAGTTCATTGTGAAGATCGACCAACAAAGCTTGAAGTTCTTATTAGAGCAGAAGATGGGAACCCCGATCCAACAACAATGGGCTTCAAAGTTGTTTGGATATGATTTCACCGTGGAGTATCGCAGTGGGTCCTTAAATACGGTAGCAGATGCCCTCTCTAGGAAAGAGCCAGAAGTGAAGGTTCATGCAATATCTATGCCAAAGCCTGCTTGGGTTGAAGAGTTACGTAAAGAACATGTAGAGGACACCCACATTCAAAATATCATCACACAACTCGAGGAGGGGAGGTGGACCCAACCAAGTATTCTCATGAAGGAGGTATTTTATTTTACAAAGGAAGGTTCTTTATTGCACAAAACTCTCCTTTAAAAAGTCAGATCTTATCCCATCTGCATGGTAGTCCTCTTGGTGGTCATGCCGGGTTCCACAAGACATATCATAGGGTGAAGACTGACTTCTATTGGCCAGGGATGAAAAAAGAAGTGAAGACTTATGTTAAGGAGTGCGACACTTGCCAAAGGAACAAGGTGGAGAATGTGCATCCTGCAGGTCTTCTACAGCCCTTAAAGATTCCTTCACGAATATGGACTTCTATCTCGATGGACTTTATTGAAGGATTGCCGACTTCGCAAGGTAAAAAGGTGATCATGGTGGTGGTCGATCGCCTTTCTAAGTACTCTCATTTTATTGCACTTTCTCACCCCTTTTCAGCAACCATGGTTGCAAGCCTATTCATCGACCATGTCTTCAAGTTGCATGGGATGCCTACCTCCATTGTCAGTGATCGTGATCCGGTGTTCATCTCCAACTTTTGGAAAGAATTTTTTAAACTACAAGGAATTGTGCTCAACATGAGTTCTTCCTACCATCCACAATCTGACGGACAAACGGAGATCGTTAACAAATGTCTCGAACAGTACCTCCGTTGCTTCTACGGCCTACAACCCAAGGAATGGTGCAAATGGTTATCTTTAGCTGAGTTTTGGTATAGCACAAATCTACATTCATCGGCTGGGATGACGCCATATGAAGTTGTTTATGGTGTTCCTCCACCTCGATTGATCTCTTATGTGAAGGGAACTACTATGGTAGAAGCAGTCGACCAGGCTTTAAAGAGTCGGGAGGAGATCCTACACCTCCTTAAGGAAAACCTACAACAAGCTCAACACCGCATGAAAATGATGGCTGACAAAAAAAGGTCTGAGAGGGTCTTTGATGTGGGTGATATGGTGTTCTTGAAGCTTCAGCCATATAGACAGCAGTCCTTAAACCTACGTTCCAACATGAAGCTCTCCTCAAAATATTATGGTCCATTCAAAGTGCTGGAGAAGATCAACGAGGTTGCTTACAAACTAGAACTTCCCTCTCACTCGAAGATCCATCCTGTATTCCATGTCTCTTGTTGGAAGAAAAAGTTGGGAGATCGAGTGGAAATCCAAACTCAGCTACCAGAGATAGATCAAGAAGGAGCCATTCTCACCGAACCTGAACCCAACTGTATCATTGACCGCATGATGGTGAAGTTGGGTAATCGAGCAGTCACCAAGGTCTTAGTCCAGTGGAAGGGTATGCCAAAAGAAGATGCAACCTGGGTGTACTATCACAAACTGCGGGAACAGTTCCCAAATTTCCGCCTCGAGGACGAGGCAAATTCTGAGAAAGGGAGGATGTTATGGACCCCAATCAGCGAACCCATGCACGTGACATCCGTGGGAAGTTGTTGCGAGTAAGATGATTTGGAGCTTGTCAGATCTCGGCCTTCGAGGCGCCACCTTACTTCTTGTTGCCGTTGTTATGTTTTGTTTTGATTCTTGTTGATGTTGTTATGTTTTGTTTTGATTCTTGTTGATGTTGTTATGTTTTGTTTTGATTCTTGTTGATGTTGTTACGTTTCTGTTTTGAGCCTTGGGCTGGCAAATAATGTATGGATAGGATTGGATTCTTAAAATCTAATCTATCTGTTAGTTTTCTTCTATTTATATTAGAAATCTAATGAAAGAAGGTGGCCAATTTGAAAACCCAAAATTTTGTTGTCAACAAAGGAGGACGAGCTCCCTCGAAGAAGCTCAAACCAACCCACACATCCTCTATACGAGCTTTCCATCCTGAGGTTCGTTTCAGCCTCCACCACTCACGGTGACACCAAATCTCCAATGCCGTCACTTGCTCTTCCCGTCTCCCCCCTCTCACAAAGGATGCCTCCCTCACCACATTTGGCAGGCTGCCACCTCCTACTCCCCCCTCTTCCTCTCTCTCCCTCTCACTACCTCAATTCCTCGTGCTAACATGGTCGACAAACAAAAAAATTTAAAATAAAAGATAAAAAGAAGTAAAAATATTTTGGCTGAATCGGCACCTGATCTGTACGTTGCTATGTGCCTGTGTTAATACAATACAATATCGTACCATCCCGACTTGCTATCATCGGTCTGGCTTGTCCCATCAAATTTTTTTAATAATTTTTATGTTATTTGAATTTTACAAAAAAAATCATTCACATCTAGGAATTTAATGGTTGAGAGTAACCTATGTTTTGTTATATTTTTGGACTGTGGATAATTAATCCATAGAAGGATTAAGTTATGATGAAAGCCAAATTAGTAAATATTGAATTTAAGAATTAGTAAGCTTTCTGCATGTTGTTAAGTGTCGGATAAAATGTTTTGTGTAACATTCTAGCACACTTCTTATGGTAAATTTGGCAAACTATTTTGCGTCCTTTTATCCATAGAACATTTAACAAGGCTGCTTAGTGTGAACAGTTTGGTCATGTGCAACAAAGAGTAGAGGAAAACAAGGTGGCTACATAGGAACAAAATTTGCATAGATTGGTTCAGAAAAAAAATGAGGGAGGGGCCTAGAAGATGGTAAATGAGAGACATGCAAAAGGTTTTTTCTAACTGAAGGTTTACACCATCATAGATATTAATGGGAAAGAAAACGAAATGAAGTTAATTCCATATGGATAAACCAGGGTTACCTGGAGGTATGTATGTCACCAATTAAGCTGGCATTCATTTGTTGTAAAGTAGTCCAGAATTCAGATAATTGAAATTTGAAACCGTAATTTACACCAACATAGATATTAATGGAAAGGAAGAACAGATGAAGTTAACTTTATATGAATAAATCAGGGTTAGATGGGAGCTATTCAAGTCACCAGCTAAGCTGGCCTTCATTTGTTGGAAAGCAGTCTCATTAATGCAACAGATAATTGAGAGTTGAGACCATACTTTCCTTATCCTCAAAATCAATTGGAACTTACACAAGGAAAATGCTGCCAAACCATAATGTCCTCTTGTTAATCACCGGGAAATTAACTTTTACAGGGAAATAGTTTTGATTTTGAAAAGACACATATATAGCTATGACAAATACATGGCGAAAACAAAACTAATACATGCCCACTTCGAATATCTCTCATGCTCCAACTCTACTAAATCTAAATGTAACAGAAAACAAGCCTAACCCGGCTGTGAGAAGTTAAAAATGAGTCTTGCAATATAGATATTCAAAGATCAGCCGTCATAGCATGTTGAAGAATGCTTCACTTCAGATCAATCCCCGGACTACAGGATTAAGATTCTTATATCCAGCAATAACTCCTGTTGAATGTAACCAAAGCCAAGAGCTCCCCATTCAGTACTACTCTTTGTTTGTTATGCTTAAGCTTAACACAACATGACTCTCATGAACATTCTTTAGAAATATCAGACACAACAATGACCGCTCAATTCATTCATCAACATCCAAAACTTTCCTTCCTTAGCAAAAGAACAAAAACCAAAAATACAGCTGGTGAAAACATAATGAACAAACAATAAGTTGGGTTTTTGCACCCAGCTGATGATTTATGGAGATATTAAAGAATTAACATTAAGGGCCTATTTGGATATTTCTACAGGATTGGACTGAAAATCCTATAGGAATTGAGCTTGTTGGCCCATCTAGCTTATATTTCCTAATAGCCTGTCCAAACCCAGTCTAGATCCTAGCCTTTGAGCTACAGGAAGCAAAAGAAAACCTATGGGTTGGGTGGAGTTTGGTTGATATAAGACTGCTTAAATGGATGGCCCAATCCATAAATCCTGCAGGATTTTCAGCCCAATCTTGTAGGATAGCCAAGCTAGTCCTAAAAGGGTGTCCCAAAGCACGAGAAGCTATTTGCATAAGTGCAGAGAAGCTATTTTCATATTTCGGACCTGTGACACGCAGGTCACAATAGAGCACACTTACCATTGTGCCAAGTGTCATAGTCCTACATTGACTCATAAAAGAGGTGCCACATGGTTTATTTGCCTAAGCGGGTCCTCCTCCCAACAGCTTAAGCTTTTAGGCTATAAATCTATGACAAATGGTATTAGAGCTAGGTCTACTGTGTGTCACCAATCTTATTAGTCATGTGGGCCCCTCGCTGAGGTATATCAGGGTCAAGGAGGACTTGATAGGGTTGAGTGGGACCCAGGCCATGGTTGGCCCCCTCTCTCGAGTAGGAGCTAATCGTGATGCGGGCGTCATCAGATTTGGTGGGAGAGATCGTCATAGTCCCACATTCACTAATAAAAGAAATATCACATGGATTTATTAGCCTAGGGTGGTCTTCCTCCCAACAGCTTAAGTTTTTAAGCTGTGAGTCCGTGACACAAGGCCCACCCTCATATTAAAAATTAAAATAGCATAAAAAAATTCCAACAATATAAAACTTCCATCAATTAGTTTCATTTTATTCATTGTTACAAAAAAACGTTATGTAAATCTGCCACTTACACACTTTCTTGTTCAGAGGAAGAAGCATTCCTTCCATTGTCTGCACCAAACTCACATGAAGCAAGGGCTTTATTGCCAGTAGCACTCAATGAATCATGTTGCTACAGAAAAAATATATACAATTAATAGAGAGAGCCATAACATATATGCTGAAGCTTAAGCTATAGCCAAAAAAACAAAGCACTGCAGCAAAATGAGTAAAACTCTTTGGAAGGTAATGCAAATGAAGAGTGCTAAAGAGCATGAAACAAATACTTATGAACCAGAAAGGTGAAAAACAGAATTTCTAATAAAGTAAGAATGATAAGAAAAGAGAAAGAATGTGGCTGATGAAGTACACAATAGTTAAAACTATTGGAAACAACAGAAACATAAAAGCTCTATTATCACCTTTATTTTGATATCAGAGGTGGAGAGAAGATGATAGATAGAGAAACAAACATTCTAATCTTCCCATCTCACTTCTTGATATTAAATGAAAGGTTTATTCTATTAACTCTTCAAATACCATTTGTAGAATCCGACACAACACCTCAAAAGATGGAAGTATTAACTACTCGTATTAACTCTAGAAGACACTTCTTGAAAAGTCTAAATTCTAAAATATATTAATGAACACCCTACTTATTCATTCAACTAGTCAATTAATGCTTCTAATAAATACTTCACTATTTGTTTACCTTCCGACACCCCTCCTTAAACAAAACTTTCTTCCATCACTTGCTGCTTCTTGAAAAATATCAGAATTGAGAGGCTTGAAAATTTGTTGCTCTTTTGGAAGAACAGTGCTTTTAGATATAATGATTCAAGGCCATCTGCTATAATGTGAAGGACTCGTGCAATGTCTCAGTTTTCTTGCATAGCATCTTTAATTGAACAGGCCCCATCAGTCCACTCTTCCTGCTTCTTAAACTTCGCTTGTTCTTTTCTCCCCTCATTCAAAAATGTTTCCATATTTACCCGGCTTGAACCATTCTGCTCCAAAATGCAACATTGAATATTCCAAAGTTTAAATCATTTTGCTTTTATAGGAAAATGGTTTATTCCTTAATTTTCAAAATTCAGGACTTCATACATTTGGCTTCCTTTCCACTCAAAAGCAAATTCTCTTGCACCTCTTTCTTCTTCTAGGAAATATTAGAATTAAGTGGGAAAAAATTGTTGCACTTTGTAAGATCTAACATTCATCTATTATTATGAAATTGAGGACCATCTCCATTGATGTGAAGGGCTTGTAACGTGTTTTGATTTTCTTGTATAGGATCATTAGTTGGACACACCGATTCTTCCTTTTTATACATGATACCATTGGGGTTGTTGAACTTTGTTTCTTCTTTGTTCTCTTGATCAAAAAAATATTTCCATGTTTATACAACTTGTACCATTAATGAAATTTTGTAATTCAAAATAAAATAATTAATTTTTTCAAATTTTCATTCATTTTGCTTTCATAAGTAAATAGATTTTCCTTGAATTCCAAAGTTGATGACTTCATTCTTTTTTTCTTTCTGTATAACTTTATATTCCCAGCACCTCTGTCCATCAAAACTTTTAACCTCACCACCTTTTGCCTTCTCTAATTTTCCCTCTTCACTTTCAATTTCCCCATCTTGTGCATTTTCAATTTCTTCTGACTTTTCAATTTTGTCATTTTTGACTTCTCTAGTTTTCAATTTTTTCCCAGCTTTAAAGTTGATCTCCTAATTTTTCTGTTTCTTCCTCCAGTATCTTCGTTTCACATCATTTTGACCAAAATCTGCATTCCTAATTTATTCTTCTTCAACTTCATTTTGATCAAAGATTTCTTTTTAAAAAATTTATCTACATCAAAATTACTAGGCTATATTCTTTGGGTAATGCTTGATTTTTATGACAAGGACAAAAGAACTTCAGCTTTCCCAATACCTAGCTTGGAGATTGAGTCTTTGACATGCTTCTAGACTTCTTGATGCCTTGCTCTCTCCAAAATTTTAGTTTCTCCTCATTAATTTCTCAAATTATCTTTGATGTGCAACTTCATGGATTCTCAATGACATCACATAAATCATCTCTCTTCTCTCTCTCCTTTTTGGTTTTTCTCTCTTCTTTTTTTTCTTTTCTCCTTAGTTTTACTCACCTCACCTTGCTGATGATACTACTTTCTCTTTTTTAAATTACTCCATTCTTCTTTTCAGCAATGATCCTAGCACTCACAACCTCCTTGCTCAAAAACAACTTTTATTTTATTGTCAATGTCGATAGATCATGATGCTTTGGTACTAGTTTGATGTGGGCAATGGAAATGTAAATTTTAGTATTCTATTTTGTGAAAGAAACACAATGCAGTGGCTAAAATCCCACTTGATTTGTTGGGATCTTTTTGAGTTTATATTGAATATATGTATGATATACAAGAGTGATTATAGGAGGAAATTACGGCAGCAATTCAAATTCAAAATTTGAATTTGAATTTGAATAGAGAAAAAGTAGGAGAGAAATAATGAGAAAATTACAACAATAATTTGAATTCAAAAATTGAATTTGAATGGAGAAAATTTAAGGTATGTTATTATTCCCCCTCAAGCTGAGCATTCAGTTGAATGTAAAGCTTGGACTGTAAAAGCCGAACACGGTTGGAGTGAACACCTTTGGTGAAGATGTTAGCGACTTGGTCTGCAGAAGAGATGAATTTGACATCCAAAAGCTTACGACCTCCCAATTCTCGGACATAATGATAGTCGATCTAGATATGTTTAATTCTTGCATGAAAAACTGGATTGAAGGCAAAAGAGATGGCATAAATATTGTCACACCATATTAAAAGAATAGAGTGGAGAGGAATATGCAATTCACGTATTAGAGAATATAACCATTGTAGTTCAACAACAGTTTGGGCAAAGCATCAATACTCTGCTTCAGTAGATGGTCGAGCAACTGTTGTTTGCTTTTTAGCACTCCAATAAATTGGGTTAGGTCCGAGAAAAACACAAAAACCACTTCTAGAGTGTCTATCAATAGGGCTACCAGCTCAATCTGCACCGAGTAAGTAACGAGATTTAATGGGCCTGGTCGTAGCTGAAGCCCAAAGTAATGGCGCCTTTGAGAAATCGAAGTATGCGTTTGACTGCTATCATATGAGCCTCCATTGGATGTTGTAAAAATTGACATACCTGATTGACTAAGAAAGTAATGTCTAGTCATGTTAAGGTTACATATTGGGGGGCTCCAACAATACTTCGATAAAATGAAGGATCATCAAGAGGAGGGCTATCCATGTGGCCTAGTTTTTCAATAGAGCAAGGACTTGAACATGGTTTGCATACAAGTCTAGGATGTATTTGGATTGATGTAGAAAATTTTCATCACTTGACTGATCCACTTGAATGCCAAGAAAGTATGACAATGAGCCCATGTCCTTCATCTTAAATGAATTAGCAAGTTTAATAATGAGCTTGCGAGGAGTAATGTTATTATTGCCAGTGAGAATGATATCATCAACGTAAAGGAGAAGATATAATGTAATTTTGCCATAATGATATATAAATAATGAAAGATAATATTGTGAAATAATGAATCCCAACTCTACAAGTTTTGAGCCAAACTTTTCATACCGAGCATGAGAAGCATGCCGGAGTTCGTAAATTGATTTGCGCATATGACAAACATGAGTGGATTTTGATGAATCAATATAACTACGAGGTTGAGACATAAATACCGTTTTTTAAAGGTCGCCATGTAAAAAGGCACACTTTACATCAAGTTGATGAAGTAGCTAATTATGAGTCAAAGCTATTGTGAGAATAATTCTAATTATATATGCTTAACAATAGGACTGAATATCTCAATAAAATCAACCCCAGGTTGTTGGTGAAAGCCATTGGAAACCAAGCGAGCTTTGTATTTGTTGATGGATATATTTGGGTTGTGTTTAACTCAAAACACCCACTTGCAACCAACAACTTTCATGTTGGACTGAAAAGGAACAAAAGTCCAAGTTTGCTGATTCGAAAGAGATGTAAATCCGAGATCCATAGCAATCTTTACTCCAGACTTTTTAAGGCTTGTGTGTAACATGTTGGTTCAATAGGATAGGACATAGTAAGAGCACTTGGGAGAGGATGGCAGGTATGGTATAGTATTTTGTGCTTGGATATCCCCGATTGAGATCGGGTGGTCATGGGATGAGTAAGTTGTAGTGGGTTGAGTGGTTGGTTGGTATGGGAGGAAAGTTTGGTCATGGGGAGTGGTGGTAGTGGTGGTGGAGTGGGTTCAATTGGGATGTTTGTGTTGTCATGTGGTGTAGTGGTTGAATTGGATGTTCTTGCCATGAAAGAATCCTGAGATTGACATACTATACCTGCAGAGTGATATGAGAATGTATAGTTATCATTAGTCCAAATAGTGTCAGTAGGACTAGGGAGCTAAGGTAACTACATAGAAAAGGAGTCAAGAGCAGAAGTGGGATTGTGAGAGACTGATTGAGATGGTGATATGGTTGAAAAGGGAAGACATATTCATCAAAGGTGACATGATGTGATATATATATTTTTTTCTTTTACTAAATCGAGACATCTATACCCTTTGGGAACAGTGCTATATCCTAAGAAACAACATTTAGTGGATCGATATTCTAGTTTATTGGACTTGTATGGTTGAAGCCAAGAAAAACATAAATAGCTGAAAGCTCATAAATGGGAATAGTCAAAAGATTTTTGAAAAAAATTCTCATATGGTGAAATTTTGCAATGAGAAATTATAGGCATTCGATTTATTAAATATACAGTAGTAGAAAATGCTTCTAACCAGAATTTTAGAGAAAGAGATGCATGAGCAAGAAGTGTAAGTTCGGTTTCAACAATGTGGCGATGTTTTCTTTCAACAACACCATTTGTTCCGGAGTATAGGGGCAAGAAAATTGGTGCATTATGCCATGTAAAGACAAAATGCTTAACTGTGTTGCTTTTGAATTCACCACCCCCATCGGAATGAAAGATTTTAATTTTAGTATTAAACAAGTTTTCAACTTGTGCTTTAAAAGAGATAAAAATATCAAAGAAATTATATTTGTTACACTTGGAAAACAGCCATGAATAACATGAAAAATTATCAACATATAATACATAATAAGAAAAGTTAGAGCATAAAAAGCAGGGGAAGGTCCCTAAACATCACAATGTGTTATTTCTAGAGAACACTAAGAAGGCAAAATGGATAATAAAAATAGTAATTTTTTGCTTTTTCCTAATTGGCAAGATAAACATAGAGTTTGTCTTGGTTTATTTGAAATTGAAAGAGAGGACGAAATAGAGGATTGGATATCATGATATGGATGGCCAAGATGATGATGCCAAAGATCGGTGGAGATGTGATGGCACACATGGGCTGCTAGTGAGTGATCATGTGTATCTAGGAAATGGAAAGGATAAAGTCCATTCTCAGTCATCTCGCGGTACATTGTCGCTCTCATATCCTTGTCCTTGACAACAAAGCCAAATTCATCAAAAAAGAAATAGCGGTTATTATCATGAGAGAAATGGCTTACAGATAAGAGCTTTGTTAAGGCTTTAGGACAATGCAGAACATTAGATAAGTGAAATTTAGTTTTATGGCTAGTGATAGAAGATGAACCAACATGAGAGATAGACAAGTTTTGTCCGTTGACAACTTGGACACTATCAGAACTGCCATATTTTGATGAGACAGATAACTTCTTGAGGTCGGCGGTGATATGGTGAGTAGCACTAGTGTCAGAATACCAAGTACCATCGTCAGTAAGTGAGGGAACGGTCGCCAGAGCTGCAAGTTTCTTTGGAGGATGGTGACCTTGATATGCATGGTTCATGCGATGATAACAATCGATGGCAATATGTGCAACTTTATTGCAGATTTGATAGGTTGAGCGAGTAGATTGTGAAGAATGACCATGTGAGAAAAAGAAACGAGAAGGCTCATTAGGAGAAGGGAGGATGCCTTCACTTGAAGGATTATTAGGACGTCGGCCATTGTTATGATGCCGATTATTCCCATGGTGAGTAGAATTGCGACCTAGATTGAATGTTTTGGTAGGTCTTGAGGCAATAAATGCGGTAGTAGAACACATGGAGGCCTCTTCCGCAAGACTAATTTTCTCACAGACTAATAAGGTATGGAGTTCTTCAAAAGAAAAAGGACATATGCGAACACAAACCTGAATTGAAGAAGAGAATGAGTGATAAGATGGAGGAAGACCATCTAGGATGTAGATGAGCAAATCATCATTACTTACTAGTGATCCACATGCAGCTAGCTTGTCGACAAGAACTTTGAATTGCTGGAGATAATCTTGATAGAGGATGATTCCTTTTTAATGTGATGAAGCTTCCGTTTCATAGTCATGATATGAGAAGAAGCAAGGGAGGCAAAGCGACAAGAGAGAGCATCCCAAGCTTGCTTAGCTGAGGCAATGCCAACTATATAAGAAAGCGTTGATTCTAGTAAAATAGCATTGATCCAAGAATCAACATCTAATCGCGTTCATACGATAAAGCATAGGTTGGATGAATTAGAGAAGGTGGTGAAAATGAGCCGTCAATGAAGGACATGAGCTTGTGTCCCCATAAAATTAGTGCAAAGAGAGACTTCCAAAGGAGATAGTTGCTACCATCGAGCTTGATTGGGACTAGATTTGAGATATTGGAGATTATAAACTATAAAGGATGTAGCTGGAGAGGATTCAAGTTCGGGTGAAGAATGTGATGTTGCAGACATTATTGGGATGGAAATTTCTAATAGGAGAAGACAGGCTAGGTTTGTAGAAGGAAGATAGTGATGCCAAGATGGGCTCTCATACTATACAAGAAACACAATGTAATGGCTAAAATCCCACTTGATTATTTGGGCTTTCTTTGAGTTTGTATGTAGGATATACAAGAGTGATTATAGGAGAAAATTACAGCAGCAATTCCGATTCAAAATTTGACTTTGAATTTGAATCAAGAGAAAGTAGGAAAGAAATAATGAGAACATTACAACAATAATTTGAATTCAAAAATTGAATTTGAATGGAAAGAATTTAAGGTATGTTATTATTTTGATATGGACATGAAGAGGAGAGAATAGATGGAGAAACAAAATACTTTACTATCTATTCGTTACACTCCCTGTTCATGCTACAAAATGACTCACCATAAAGGTTTATATGGTAATATACTAACTCTTCAAATACCAACTATATAAATATCTTGCAACATCCCATAAGACACAAGCATCAAATACTCATGAACCCTAGAAGACACTCCTTTAGAACTTCAAATGACGTATTCATGAACACTCTATTAATTAATGCATTTATGCAATTAATGCTTCTAATAAATAATTCAATAAAATCAGTTTAATTTCAACAAGATTAGAGGCAAAGCTACATATTGGCTAGGAAGAGCCATGGCCCCCCTAAAATTGAAAAAATTCCTTTGGATATATTATGTTGTCGCCCCTTTGGGTCCCACTACTGGTCCCCCCAAATCATAACCACCTCCAACCCCCCTTCCCCCCCTTGGCTCCTTGTTCCAAGAATTCCTTTTCCTTTCCTACTCTCTACATTGGGCCTTGAAGCATTAATATTTTCCCTTTAAGACTCCTTTCAAGTAGTTTAAGATAGTCTAAAACAAAAACTTGCACTAAAAGTTTTTTAGCCGCATCTCCAATTCCCATAATTGTTTGATCCCTCTTATTCCTATCTCTTGGTGGCTGAGTAAAATAAAAGATTTTATTTTGCGATAAAGTGATAACAGAAATAAAACCGACTAAGAAATGGCATGTGAAGCAAGAGGACGCACTACTCGCTAAACCAAATCTAAAGTCCCCTTCCCCAAGAGATCTCTCTCAAAAAATTATACCACATCTTCTTCTCATTTATGGTATGATTCAACAACAATGACTGGATGCTATAAGGCTAAAGACTCAAAACCAAAAGTATGAATTCTCTTCATTCGAGCGTCCACTCAATTCCCAAATTATTGATGGCATCTCCCTCATAAGCCCTTATTTTAAAAAGAAAATGCTATCATAATAATGTAGTTCTAAATTTTCATACTTTTGATACACAAATGTTAAGATATGAGTAATATTTTAATAGAATTCATATATTAATAAACAAAACTTATTAATATTAGAGTATCATAATTAATGTACTTATGATATTGTTAACCAACTTGAATACAGATATGAAGGCTTGCTGTAAACAATTATAATTACTTATCCATATATGCAAAACATATTTTGTACTTGGGATCGATGTGAATAGTGTATTTTTAATTAATTTATAAAGTTTATTAATTTGAAATGAAAAAAAGAAGAGCCCCTGATAGAAATCATGGCTCTGCACCCAAATGAGAAAAATCCTCGGTCCAAATCTTACTGAAAATAGAGGCAAAGAGGAGAGAATAAACTGTTTTGAGAATATCCTGAGAGCTTGCTCTACAAGACAATTTTGCTAGGCACCCTAAGAAGAAAACTGAGGAATAATCCATGAACAAAAGTAAAGGCATGAACCTCATAAACATGATAGTTGGCCCAAAACAATTTGAAATGCCTTATTTAGTATAGAAGTATTTGTCCGTGAACAAAACATAATACATGCTCCTTCTCTTAATATAATAAGGGAAGGGCCCCAAGGTCAAAATGCACAACACCCAAAGGAACAGAAGAGTAAATCACTGCGAAGAAAAGAAAGAGAAATGTTTGGCAAAATGATAGTACATCCAAGAAGAGAAGTTTGAAGAAGAAACAGAACTATCTCAACAAATACAAACCAAGTAGCAAAGCCTCTAACCAAAATACTCGATGCCCATGAGAAGAAAGAAGAAAGGGCAGACACACTAATTAACTCAAGTAAAATCAGAAAAAGAGAATTAATGTTCCATGGCAAAATCACTGTCTATTGATTGTATAAAAAACTTTGCAATTACTGCACCTGATCAATGACAAGCTCAATCTTTTCTTTCCACATCAAAGCCTCCTGGATGTTGAATGCTGCCAACTGATTCACAAATAAAATCAACATAGTGGAATATTATCAGCAAGAAGATCAGCACGTGCATCCAGAACATCTTAAGAAGCGAAAAGAACTTCCTCCATGGGGATAAGTAATATATGACATGATGAAATTTCTATAGGAAATTGAGCAGATAGGTTTTATTATGACATGATAGTAGGTGCTGAGTTTCCTCTCCAAAACAAACCCAACCAGAGTTTAATATGCTTGCTGTTTTTTCCCTTTTAGGAAGGGAATACTTCCTAACTTTTTTTAGATTTAGCCGGCTAGATTTTGTTTGTACATTATATTAAAGACCATGGATGATTTCATATTCAGAAATCTGTGCAGAAGTACTAAATTTTATTGCCTCCTGCTCATGTGTGCCTAATCTTCATTAGATTCATTTGCCATTTAGATTGTTGAATCTGTACTTGGGTATCTTGGTTCCAAACCAATATTTCCTTACTTAGTATTACCTTTGATTTTTTTGCCACTTATGGGGCAGGCTGAGAAGAATTATCACATCTCATTGTGCCAAAAGATAAAAAAACTGATTAACTTACATCTTTACAGCTAATCCAGATAAACTGAAACAATGCAAAATTTGATGTAAAAATATTATGGAGATTCATTTATTCTGTCTTGAGGGGGAAAAGAAAATGCTTAACATATAGGATAGAATAAGAAATTTTAAAAGATTAGAATTAATTTTTTAGGACATATTCATGATTTTCACTATATCCTTTAAGGTAATTTTCATGCTGTTCTCAATATGGTTCAAGGGGGCCAAAACTTTACTCATTTTTGAAAGTCTTCTAATTAGAAAAGGTTTCACAGCATCTTAACATGGTCCTTAGATTCAGTCAATGTTTTTATAGAAGGCCGAAACCTCCCCCCGCCCCTTCCATGCGCAAAAAAACCTCGGGTGCCTCACAGCCTAAGCAACCGCTTGAGCCGTCCGGTCAGTTTAGGTTAACCAAGCAGGCGCAAGGGGTTGAGTACCCAATAACTTGAAACTTGACCCACTAAGTCCCACATCTTAAACCCTTCACACACACATCTTAAACCTAGGAGGGAGAAGCAGGGGAGCATAAATGGAAGGGATTGTATTGGCAATATTATGCAGTGGCAGTTCACAGTTGTGACGGCAGATGTGAGGGATTATTAAAATATCAGCCAAACTTTCAAATTATTTTTATCTGAACTTTTCAGACCCAAGTCTCCTTTAAATTCAATCTTTTGGCCCGGATCTGTTATATTGCTCACTCTCCACTTATGTCACCAAATCATTGTCTCTTCACAACCCTTGCATAATTATGTCCACCACTTCAAAAGAAATTGAAAGCGTTTGATGCATTAAAGTAATGCTTTTTCAATTTCTATGTTTAATAGCGGATCCCAATGGAACACATCAATAATTAATTCCAGCAATAAGTTGACTAAGTTTGTTGGTCAGCCTCCATGAACTTATCCACAAACATCATTTCTACATTGACATATATAAGTCAATCAGCTTGATCCAATGGAGAATTTAGGGCCATAAAAGTTCTAAAGCAGTGTTTTAGATATAATCCTAACTGGACAAAGGAACTAGTTAATATATACAATATGTTATCTGATGATTATTTAGGTAATCAAGATTTTTTTGTGGATCAAAAACTCACATAGTGAGGAAGAAAGAAAAGGGCAGTAATATAAAGAGAACAGTTTACCACACACCGTGAGTCGATGATACTTATCTTTTTTGTTGTAGACACATAAAACATAAACCATCTGTCAAAAGAATTATCATAATAAGAAAGTGCACTAAAATCACACTTATGAGGACAACAAAATAAAGAAGTACACAGTTAAAAGCATGTCACATACATGCAATAAAACTCATGGAACTGGAAGAAGATGATATGACATTCTTTTTATATGTGAGCATACATGAAACAATGGTTTCTAAAAAAATATAAAAAGAAGAAAAGAAAGGAGGCTAAAATGAAATAAAGAAAACAAGTATAGTGTTCTTGGTGTCTAAAATTAACAAATGCATAAATAAATCATTAAGTGCCAACATGTACCTAACAAAGCATCTGTTCTAACATTAAACACAAAATTATGGAAGCCATTTATCCATGCATCTCTATAGTTGTCTATCTCCCTATTGCTATAACCTCTCCCATCTTAAACAAATATATCTCACTTGCTTCAATTCTTACTCTGAGGAAGAGAAACAAGTGCACCTCCTAAATTTTGGATTTATCAAATTACATAAATAATTAAAAATATTTAATCAGATCCATACCACCACTTTCATGTATTGCACGTGCAACACTCCAATTTTTGCAAACTCCTAATCGGATGGATGTCACTTGTCCTTCCACTACATTTACTTTCTATATGTTTATGGGAACTTCGAAATTAATATATTCACCACTTTTACTTCTTGCACTCCCTAAGAGTGATTAACAACCCTATCAGGAGTGAAATTAACAAGCTACATTGAAAATAGGTATTCTTTATTTAATTAATTGGTAATCACACAAATCTGTGCTCCCTATCACATGTATTGCATGTGCATAATTCTAGTTCTTGAAAAAACTCTTAGAGCTGAGGTATCAATTATATGTTTTGAGCACCAAATCATACCCTACAAATAATATAAGTGAAATATGAAAGGAAGCGATTTCTCACAAAGGAGAATCCCAATGGAAGCAAGCCCGAGCTAAGAACTCGAGTTGATAGGTAGACGAGCCCATGTGCACTTAAACACCGCAAGGGTACATACCACTTCTGATATGGGAATATCCAGAGGGATGGAACCCAAATTAAGAGGCAACATGTGGATTAAAGTGAGCGCATGGAAGCATAGAAAGGTAAGAGGGATCACGGGCTCTAATACCATGATAAATCTGATCGAAAAACTCAAACTGATAGGTGGACAAGCCCATGAGTATTTAAACACCACGAGAGCCCCTACGACTTCAGATATTGGACTATTCCCCAACAAAGACAAATGATAAAATATTTTTACAAGTTTCACTACTAGAAAGTAGCTGCAATGCTTAGCTTGCAAGATGCCACTTCTAACTCCAATCTGATTTTTAACTTTGCTTCATTACTTTTAAGATAAATAAAATGTTAACTAACTAGTTGAACCCGAAAGCTTATGATGATGGGGAATGGGTCAAAATTGTATATCAAACTTAACATCCCCTCCCCCTCCCTAACATCCAGTCAAACCAAATACATGGAAGTATGAACGAGTGTAGATACAAGACGCGACAACGACTAAGACAAGTCAAGATGACAATCATGTGAATTAAATTACACTCACCTGGAGGAGATTTGAACTCATGACCTCTTATAACCTGAGTTGTGGTACCAAGTAATCATCTGACAAGTAAAAGCTTAAGCTGATATGGGATTGGTCAACAATGTATATGATGATCTCCACCTATTCTCAAATAGCTAAGCTTAGTCAAAGTTGCAGTACTAAAAGTTATTCTTAAATCATCCATCATAGAAGTAAAACTCTTTGCAGTTCCAATCATAGGCTAGACAAAATGCTGGAAACAGGATAGAGACCCAGAAAATGTCCATGGCATTGACAACTAATGCCATCTGAAGCCCCCAGGTTATGCCATATCTTGAGACAGTCTTCATTCCACCTCTATTTGTGGAAATGTGTCATTTCTGCCAACTCTACTACAATGGATCAAAAGAAAGATTTGCACCTGCTCTCATTCTTCCAACCTCATGAGCACTTAATTGTCACAATCATTAATCTTGTAGCAATATCTACTTGTTTGTTAATCAACAAGTAAATGCCATCTTAAAGAGCTAGCAAAATATGGCTTTACATATCACCTTAGAACAATATTAGTGTTACCAGATGATTCTACAGGACAACAAAATGCAACTTAGGAATACATATTACATGAGAAGAAAGGTCAAGAGGAACAAATTAAGTCCAACGAAAACATGGCAAGATGTTAAGATTTAAAATTTTATGATGCCTATTCAACTAGGACTAGAATTTTGCGAATTGCAATAACAAAAGGAATAGTCATTACAGTTTCCATCCATAAAAAGGTCTAACATTATTAGAAGACCACCTTAACTAAGATGATAAAAAGAACTACTCAAAAAATGATAAAAGAAAATCAGCGAGCATCCAAAAACTAAAGCAAGGAAAACTTACATGCCCATGATGTGTTTTAAGGCCCCTATCCTCAACCCTGCAATTCCCATCTATGACAAGAGTCTTGAGTGGCACCTGCACAAGAAGAAATTAAGTTGTAGTTCCAATCTTTCAATTCCAGGTTTAATTTTTTAATAAAATTCGAATTTGGAAGAAAATCTCTTGATACATGATTGGAATGGACATAAAAATAAACATAAGAAGAAACAAGAAGAAATTGATGGAACCCCTGCATTGAAAGCAAGTAGATCGAGTATTCCAGTATGGATTAACAACTGATTTGGATAAAATAGTGTAAAAAAAAAAAAAATAGCGCACCATGTTATCTTGGGGCTTCCTCTTGTAATAGGCGAGAAGCCTGGGCTCAAGAACGAAATACCGCATGTGGATATAAGATTTCCCGATCTTTCTACGCCCATATCGAACCATCCATCCCTCATACATCACCTTGGCCTTTTCTTCTTTCCTCTTCATCATCTCCCCCTCTCCCTTACGTCTCGATCCCAATTCTCGATTCATCTCCCCCTCTCCCTTACGTCTCGATCCCAATTCTCGATTCATCTCCCCCTCTCCCTTACGTCTCGATCCCAATTCTCTATTCATCTCCTCCTCTGCCTTACGTCTCGATCCCATATCTCGATTCATCTCCCCCTCTCCCTTACGTCTGGATCCCAATTTTCGATTAATCTCCCCCTCCCCCTTACGTCTCGATCCAAATTCCAGATTCATCCCCCGTATTGCTCAAGAAATAATAGATATTTTTATATCGCGACTCCTCCTACCCCAGTTCGCCGCTGCATTCATCCAGCGAATCCATCGTTTCAGATGAAAGAATGAGAAAAAATCCAAAAAGGTGGGGTTCTCGCTTTCGCTCCCCAAAGAACGATAGGATCCAAACAACACCAGATCGGCCGGGCTCGAAATCCGGCGATGGCTCGCCGTTCACCAGGCGGCAACAAGCAGGAATCCGGCGAGGGATTGATGAACCGCCGGGCGGAGCAGAGGCATTGCTGGCTATCGCCGCTCGAAGAGGTGAGGAGGAGGAGGAGGAAACTGGCGCAGAGGACGCCAGGTGGAGTTTGAATGAGAGGAAAATTACGCGCACAGGAAGCCGGAAGAAAAATACTTCGTAACTTTATTTGAATTTTCTCCTCTTTTTGTTTAACTTTTTTCTGCGAAAAGGAAATAAATATTTTTTGTTAATTATTTGTGGAGACCCGAGCCGGGGTCTCGGTGGGGGAATGGCGGGAAGGGCAGGTGTCTCACTCTCATCTCCTAAGCCGTTTGAAGGAGACAAGATAAGATACGTGTTTATTTCATAGAATAAATATGCGAGTGCTTGATCTACCGTCGGTTTCTTTCGACTTTCTCTTGGGCGGTGCGATGAACCAGTAAGATCGACGGTGGGAAGTGAAACTTGGGTTTCGTAGAGATGTTTCTATGCGGAGTAACTGGGGATCTTGAGTTTCGGTAGGAAGCTGAGCCCGAGATGCCGGATCCCTGGCTGACGTGGAGATTAGTTCTCGCGGGGAGACGTCCTGTGTTAGTTTATTACGTCTATACCTTTTTAACGAAAAGGAATTGGATATCACAATGCTGCCATTTGTTAATGCTGGCGCCGCAGGGATGTTGGCCATCAAGACTTTACCTTATTCAATATGCACTAATTTTTTCTTGCTCGGATCTTGCTCTTTTTTTTTTTTTTGACTGATTTTTTCTCTTCCTCTTCTCTACATGATTCTTCTCCTATAAAAAAAAAAAATAAGCTTTCTATTTGCCTTTGGCATTTAAAATATTTGCAAAGGTTGGAGATGATGGTGTTGGAATTGCTGGAATTGTTGAGGATGCTCATGTTCTTCTGTTCTTCTTTTTAAAGTTGTTAGAAGGTTATAAGCCAGGTCCGCTTTGATACCATTTGTAACAATCTAAAACCTCATCCAAAATGGCTAGCCAGAAGGTATTATTTGAGTTCCATAGTGCGGTATAAATATGCAAGCATCCAACGGATAACTGATATGGAACTAAACATATGCCTGCACGGGTCATCACAAAGATATTTATTTTCGAGGAGAAGAGACAAACTTTGCAAAGGAGAGCATTGCTCAGCAAGTTTGCTGACCGAAACAGTTTAGGAGTCTTGGAATTACAAACTCTCTTCAACCGGTGTTTACTGATGAAAAGGTGGTGGAGATACTTCAGCAAACAAGACCGCCCGTGGAGGCTGTTAATCTATTATCTGCACCACGCTTCCAAGTTGATCAAGCTAACCACAAATCGAAACCTTCAATTTGCATCACTCTTTCTGCTCAAAGTATTAGATTCAGATTAGGAGATGGCAAATAGATCGCCTTTTGGCATGACAACTGGGCTTTACGAGCACCTCCGATGTTTCAGGGCTTATTCCTGCTGACATCGAAGAAGGGCGTCTTGGAAAATAAGATCTTAGCAGCCTTTTCCATGAACCACTTTCTTCTAGCATAACAACCCAGAACCTGGCCAACCCCTGGCAGCTGATATGAAGGTGGATGTGAAGAGTTGATCTTAAGTATCCTATCTTCCAGACAAGTATCTGCCCACCATTTCTTTTTTCCAAAAGAAAAAACTTTACAAGTCCACAATGCACATCGATTCAACTATCAGTCTATTTGATCTCAAGAGTCAAGATGATTAGATTAAGGTTGCTCCCCTTTCCACCAACAGCATATCCATCAAAGCTGCCGGCAATTCCAGTCATCTTAAAAGGAGAGATTGCTCAGAACAATACACAAAACCAAGATAAATGAAGAAAAGGGCCCCAAAAACTTTATATTTTAATTTTTAAATAAAAAGTAGTTCACCATTTTTTCACAAGAGTCTCTCCCGCGTTATTCAGCCGGCCGAGGCCGGATTGCACTTGGATTTGGAGGTCCGGACTTCACCCGAGGGCAGCTCTCTTCCTATGGAAGGTGTTCTGGGACTACCTTCCGACAAGAGCAGTGTTGAGCAGGCGTAGCTGGGGGGTCCCGGTAGAGTGCGGGACGTGTGGAGCTGAGGAGTCAATGGACCACGTGCTCTTCCAGTGTACATGGGCGAGGTCGACATGGCAGTGGACTGGGATCCCACAGGGGGCCCGGAGTGTGCGGCTACAATTTCTTAGGGTGATACGGCGGTGGTTAGCCAGTTCACGGACTCGCGAGGAGGGCATCAGAGCGACTTGCATAGCACATCAGATCTAGCTGGCAAGAAATGTCCGTACTCTCGGCGAGCGCAGGGTGTCACCGAGGTCTGTGGCAGAGCTTGCTCGAGCACAGGCCACGGAGATCAGGCCCACCCCTTATGCAGATAGACCTTTGACAATTCGGGATACCTGGGATTCCCCCTTGCTCCGGCAGCTCCTCAGATGGTGTTTTTCACCTGGGAGCCCCCACCCCCGAGCTTCCTCAAGGTCAACTTCGACGGGTCGATTTTGGATGGCGGCATGCGGGGCGATGCAGACTTTGTCTTGCGGAGCCCGCACTCTAGGGCAGTGGCCGCAGGTGGCTGCCAGTTGTTTGATACATCGGTTCCTAGAGCAGAGCTGCGTACAGCATGGGCGGTCTTCGACATGCGTGCGTAGTGTTGCGAGCCAGCTCGATTATTTTGGAGGGTGACTTAGCCACTGTCATCGGGTGGATTCAGAGGGGGTTGAGGGATGAGGGCACAGACCACCTCTTAATCCGCGACATTGTGATGATGGTGAGAGATGGGAGGCCATCCAGGCCAAACATGTATTCAGGAAGGCCAATAGGGCAGCCGATTGGGTGGCTGCCTACGCGGCCCACCACTCGGAGTATGCCCTCTAGTCGAGAGAGGGAGAGTTGCCATTGGCACTCCGTGAGTTATTGTATTTTGATCTTATTGGGTGTATTCGTACCCGCACTTTATGAAGCACCCGTATTCAGCCAAAAAAAAAAGAAAAAAAAAAGAAAAAAAGAAAAAGGGGCAAACAGAAGCTTCCTGAAGCCCTTTCTTTTCACCGTTCTACTAAATTGCAGTTTCAGGTTTGCACTTTTAAGTAGCTACCATCATTTAAGAGAGATCACATTGGATATCAAGGTGGTTCAGAAGCTTCCTATGAACTCCAGCTCTCCACAAACTTCACTATTTCAGATGATATTTCCAATAAAATTTTGGCTTCATAACAGACACTGCTCGGATGATCTTCCCATTACTTTCTGCTCCACAACACAATGAAGATGAAGAAACAAGGCTAGGACCTTAAGGTTGGCTGAAACTTATGTTAGTGGCTAAGATAAGATATTAAGCATACATGGACCACAGAGCTTAAGACATATCTAGGGTGTAGGGGTACATAAGCTGAGGCCATATAGCTGATACCTTGAACATAATTATTCCCATGAACAAGAGAATTTCACCAATAAAAAGTGCAACTTGTTCCCTCGTGCACCTATTTCATATGCCAATGCTAACTTTTGACATCAGCTTTGGATCAACGCAGCCATGCTAGAGATATTTAATGCATGTGCCAACAGATTCATGTCTACATTTCATTCTTGCTAATCAATAAACAATAAAAAAAGGAAAGCAACCAATAAAACTGATATTGAAATGGTGAAGGCAAAAAAAAATTCATACATAATCCCAAAATTGAACATTTCCATTGAAAATCTAACATCTCGAAACAGCTCCAATGGAAACCATTATAGTTTGACAACAACCAAAGGGAGATGGCATACCCTTCTTTTTTGATACCTCACCTGCCATGTAGTAACCTTTCTTTCACTTTCCTCTAATGCAAGCCAGCATGCTGCACTACAGCTTGGAACGATAAACTCAACATATACATAGAAAATTAAAACAAGGTGGCCAAGTATATAAAGCTCCCACCATTTTAGGACCTGGAGAGGGCCAAAAGTACATAGCCCTACCCTCGCATGCGGAGAGACTATTTCTATAATCCGAATCTATGACCTCCGGGTTACAATAGAGCAATTTGACCATTGTGTGCTCACCTTCAACATACTCCAATTACTGTCCAATCCTTCACATTAACTAGTTTCCAGTTTAGCAAAAATCCAAAAGAGGAAAGCTATCTTCGAACAATCTTCTGGCGTTCATTGCCATCTGTTTGTCTCTGGTAAGAAAACCTATAGTGAACAATGAATCATTTAATTTTGCTCGATGATTCTTGTAGTTACCAGGGGCCCGGACAGCATTCAAACCCTGTTTGCTCCTCCAGTACATGGTAACAGAGGCAAAAAAAGCAATATTATCAAATAAACATCATTCAGCACATGGAAGCTAAACCTATACCAGGAATTAGCATTTTATTTAAAAGTAATGCAACCCAAACTCCCATCATAGCTAGCCAGTGCATCCTGAAATTACAACACGAAGGTTGCAGACACCACCTTGTTTCCAAGGCGGTGGGCAAGATTAGTGAAGGCACTACAAACATGTCTTCAAATATACAGTCAAGAGTATTAATAGGGAACGATTATAGATTCTATGAGCTCTTGAAGTGGACCAAGCTCCTTTTTGTCAATCAAGCCAAACTCCTGCATTAAATACATGCAAATGTCAGCAGACTAGAACTTTTCTTTAATCCACTATATCAAGTACTTCACACCACGAATATGAAACTAGCTCAAATCAAATAAAATATTGTGCACTTTGCAGTAATAAATATATGAAACCTCTAAAAACTAACATAAGTTCCTGAAAATCAGAATGACATGCCATAGGCCTTCTTCCATAAAGTTCATGGTCCCAATAGCTGGCCAAGGAACTATAGCTTAAATGAAGTTTCTGATTCTATTTACACATTTCTCCTATACAAAGGACAGATCTGACCTGAAAATGAGCCAACTCAGACAGGAACTTGGACTCAGACAAGGTCAGGTTCCCCAGATTTCAATTTGTAGAAGAAAATGTTGTCAAGATCATCAAATAGAGGTATTACTTGATGGGATCAAATGAATTAGTTGGCCAGGCAAACCATATTCAAGAGTCGTAGAAAAGTGGTAGAGGTCACATGTATAACACATGATTTGGTGAGTATCTATAGTAACATTCTTACATGCAAGAATGGCATACACTTTTAGTTTAGAGCAACCCATCTGTACTAGTAGCTAGAGTAGATTTTCATGAGAGTAGATTTTCATGAGACTGCAAGAAGACACTTCTAGACCATGGTATAGCATACTTTAAACCTTGAATTTGAATTTTGAGGCATTCCAGAAGGCACAATGAGTTCATTCCAATTAGTTGTTTCGCTTATAATGTGTGCTTCTGCAACAAATGCAATACCCAATATCGAACTTGCCTAATTACACCATGTACTCAGGAACTTTAAAGGGTCATTCCTGGGTGCATGAGCTTAAACTCCACCACTAATATGGTAGATCTCCTATTAGCTAGCTAGTCCTTTAGGTTCATAAAAGGACCCTCTCTTCTCATAATTGCCAGGCTAGGAAATTAGTAGTTCCTCAACAAGGACTCATGTCCCATCATGAGTCAGTGGTAAAATTTTCCAAACTTTTCATGTCACAACTTAATCCATAAAGCCAACCTGATATTGATGCTGATGGAATGAGGCATCTTGATTGAAAGAGGAGGCACCACAGCCACTAGGCCACCTTACTACAAGAATACAGGTTTCTTATAACAAAGTGTATATTGTGATTCCTACATGTTAACTTCTAATTATCATTAGGGCTTTGGCCTGGTGGACAACTATATTAAAGTTCCCGCGGGTACGAACTTGATTTAGCTAAACAAAAAAGTTGTAGCTTTTTCAATATTTGGTTCTTAGTTGTGCTTAATTGTTCGCAAATGTGTGTTCAAGCATGTTCATTATGTGTATAGTATTATAACTATCATTCTTCGATTTTATTTAGAAACATAATATACCTAGTTCAATAGAAAGCATGAGCCTGTCATTAATAGAAATAAATAAGCATACATATATATTTCCTTTATTGCATATTTTTCCCTAGTTGTAGCACTGACATTTTTATAACAATTTTTGTCTTACATCTTTCATTCCTTACAATTTGCACTATTGACATAATTGTCCATACAATGAAAAGCCTAGATAATTGAGCATAAAACAATGATAGAGATGCTTTAGTAGAAAATATTGAAGAATAGCAATATAAATAGTGGGAACTAATATTTTGATCTAGGAGGATTACCAAACTCGATATCGACCACTTTGACCACTACAGGGAGAATTGGACAAGATCCAGAAGTGAGATCTGACACATCGAGAAGCCGAATCGCATGCCAAACTTTTGAAGACCATAACTTGCTCGTACAACGTCCAATTAAGGTGCTCTTTTTTAAACCCCCCCTTCCTTAAGGGTGCTGCACACCTAAGAATCAATGCCCAATTCCACTATTTGGACTCCAAAATGGGCTGATCAAAGAAAAAATTTCTTTCTCGAGAAAGACTTTAATTGAGCATATCTTCCAATCTTGCAAGAATTAAGCCAAGTGGCTGTAGGCAAAATCGACATAGAAGTTGAGATCTACCTTCCACAGGATTTTAGTTTTTTCGTGATTATTTCCACTACTCATGTTTATTTCAAGAGAGTTGTATCCTCTTTTAACTAGAAGAGAAATCTAACCAGAATTGTACAAGGACAGACCTCACTAGCATAAATAGAGATTATGTAACTCAATTTGTTATGGATCAATGAAAGAAAAGCGGACATGAAACCTTTTCAATCTTTAAAATGTAAAAAAAAAAATTCATTCATCATTATTGTATTTATTCTGACCTCCATTCATCATTATTGTATTTATTCTAACCTCCATACTTAGATCGAGATATTGGATATAGAATGCCAATCTTTAAAATGTAAAAAAAAAAAAGTAATTAGCTATGACATGTTCACTATAAAAAAACTTCCTAAATTTTTTCCAAGAGGCTCCAGTTGAATAGGTTGAAGGAATTATTTCTTCTCACTAATCAGTTCATATTTTAAGGAAAAAACGCAACTTTATTACCATGCTAGAGGTACTCCCTCACACACCAAAACATAGAGACACATGCCTCTCTATTAAACTAAACTTGCTACCAAACTATGCAGGGAGGAAGATATGTTAGAAAAATCTCAATGGTAAAGAAAGTTACATGATGTATAACAATCAAATACTGCACACAGTTTTAATATTGATAATTGGTCAATAACTATGTAATTGATGTATAATATGTTTATATGTAATTATAAGGTACTCATAAGTCAATAATAGAGTTTAATATGCAATAATCTACATTACTATATGCCATAAAATAATATTAACTACTACACTATATTGTGGATCACATGTCATATTGCAAGGACCTTATTGGGTGGCTGATTAGTAAGCTTCATTGTTACTTGCATAGTAAGTCTACATTAAATGTAGTAAGTAGATTCTCTATCATTAAATTCAAAACACTCAATTAGAGTAACTTAAATGGATCAATAAATATGACAAACCAAGCACATTCAATTGAATCAATGGAGCATAGAAGACATAAAAATCTAATCCCATCTTAGGAATCAAGGTTATATTGCCCATTATACTTCACCCATGATAATGTGAATTTTCCTAGATTTGGCAAGCACACCATGTCCACATGTGCATTTAAAAGTTTGTGAGTCATGTGATCATAGTGAAATACCTAAGGAAGGTGCATAACACACAGTCATAATATGTTACCAAAAGGTGGTGAATGTTGCAAATGGCAGACAGCGCATAATTTTATGAGTAAACAAAGAAGCATATTTTAACTTAATAATGAAACTAGAAAGGATATCTATCAATAGTTGGGTGCTCAAGCCAATAGGGTGTTCTTGCACTATCCTGATGGTGTTGGTCTTAGTGTACTCACACATAAAGATGTTTGAACGAATTAAATAATCATCTCACAAACTTAAGTTCAAATCTCAGTTTCGGTTTTGGCTGGATTATGGAGTTTCATTTTTCGCATTTTAGGCAGTTCTAGAAATTCCAATCCAAGTTTTGGAGTTTCAATGAAGAAAATTGAGAGAAAACTTCAAAAAAATGAAAAGGAGAAAAAAATACAAGAATCCAAGAAAAGATATTAGACAACATTTTAAGGGTATTTTGTTTGTATAGGTTTTGTATTTGTGTAGTTCCGATAATTTTAAGCTTAATTCATATTGCATTAAGAAATTAAATACTTTGGCATTTGTTACTATGAAGATATTCACTATAACTAGTAAGTTTCACAGCCTTTTACTACTGCATGCATCAAAATCTTTTTCTTTATTTTCTAGTATAACTCAAATATATTTAATTGTTATATTTTGGAGGCTAAATAATTATTAATCAATTGCAAATAATTATAGTATGTTAAAGTTATTTTATGTAAAAAAGCAAGTTATTTCTTTGAATTGCCTTGCATTTAGTTCGCATTAGCCTTCATAATATGTTGTAATGAAAGCCTTTTTAGCGGCCTCAGACCATTAAGGTTCATGCACATTATCTATTGCATCTTTTAACTCAAGAAAACAAAAGAATAATTATCAGGAATTAACATATGTAGCCTCTCCTCATATTATATAAAAGCAGCAACAATTCCCAACTTTTCAATTCCCATAATAACCTTAATTATGTCTCCCTTATAGGCATAAACCATGCTAAACATGTATAAGAAAGAGATTCTAACATTGCTGGACTCTGAGGAGTCAAAAGGAAAACACTCCTCAAGTTGGAATTCCTATGATTCCGGGCTTGATAGGCGTTGCATGTCTACTAAAAGATAATTTATAGTGGTTTGTTAGTCATGGTAAAACTCAAGATATGCCGTCTTGGTACCGGGCCCCATAACAGTGCCACCCTATTACTGTATTGGTATGCCCGGTATGGAGGCCGGTTCGGCATATCGAGTATCGGTACACCCTCCATACAGTATACCGATACCGAACTTGTATGGTATGGTACATCCCATACCGCTTGGTTTGGTACAATATAGCATATCATAGTAAAACTTAAAAATTTATCTAACATAATAGAGCAAATAAATCTTAAGCCATTTCATGAAGAAGATATATTAAAATCTAGTATGCATCTAATCTTAAATAACTTCTTTAATATAATCAAAACTTATTCTACATCTAAAATATTTGCCAGTCACATGCATTTGCATATGTGCAACCATAACTATAACCTTCAAGCCTATTCCCAACTATAAGGGTCGGTTTTATGGATCCTTATTCAACTTAAAATTCAGATTAATTTCATAGTTTTGAAATTCAGATTAATTTTTTTATGACTGCCTTTTAGGTCCATATGCAGTGTGACTGCATACACTAACTGTATATTGGTAATACAGTGCGGTTGGCCACTTTGTTAGGGTCTTATAATATTTTATTTTGATTAGAAGGTCTTATAATATGGACCAGGATTTATTGACAGAGAAGGGCTACAGGCTAGCTATCAAATAATATTCTAGGAATTGCTTCAACAATGTTTAAATCCTATTTTGTTTAAGAACTTAGTAAAGAGATCAGATTGCAAGAATCTTACAAGATGTTAGTTACCTGCAAATTCAATTGGTCCATCTACTAGAGTGAAATAAAATTTCAGCAAGCTAATGTACAACCTTTGCTTATCCTTGTGTTTTCCCCTATACAACACATTGTATCGACATACACATGCATGACTCTTGTAGTTTCATATCTGAATTTTGAGAACCTCATTATGTCTAGCATAAGTGACTGTGAATCACTATTGTCTGACATTCATTCCATGACAACAAATATGAAAAAAATATTAGGATAATCATTTAATCGTATATAAGATAATTCTACAACATTAAGAATAAATAGAAATAAATAAACAGTTTTTAATTTCATGTTAGTTTTTCAAATTAATTCATTATGACTATGATATTGACCAAAAAGGAAAGGCAGAAGCCAATTAATTTCAGGGTTACCAAGATTTATAGCATGCCGATGTAAGGTGAAATGAATATAAGAATCTTTATAAAATTTATCAAAGTAATTGCATGAAATAAATAATAATGAATTAAATGGCAGAGGCATGACAACCTAGGTCATAGTGTTGTTTTATCAACATATTTAGCCAGTTTAAACCGCACCATACTGTCCTTCCAAACAAGACATAGTCATTTACTCTATAATATTCCATTACCTTTCCAAAACCGAAAGTCATTTTGAAGCAAGCTAAGTTTGAATGAATTTTCTAGTTTTGAATTGATTTGACTCTAAACTCAGATGTATAAAGACAAAGCTTATGACTGGAGTTGCCTAGTCAAGTTGAAAAATTGAATGAGTATTCGCTTTGGTGTATTATCTAAGGATGCAAGTATTGGTCCACACGAAGAGTGATACTTTGTACATTGGGGTAATGAACTCTTCATAACAGATCAGCCACTAGCTAGCGCACAAGTAGCATGGGCAATTGAATTTTTGATTTTATCCTATCTCTTAAAATTATCAATTCAATGGTTCTTGAATCAAAGAGTCAGTAACAAGGGTTTAAATCTCTTTAACAAGCCCCATCTCAGTTGGCAACTAGGACAATACAGTACACCGATGGGACAGTATATCCAACAGACTAAGACAGTCAATAACAACAAGAACAAAAGAAATCCAGATCCGTCCTAACTGTCCTGAATGTCAAGTCATAATCGAGATGGTCGGAAATTTCCAGCCCAGTGCCCCGCAGCAATCCTAGTCTCATTTTTACTATCAAAATGGTATGGTATCGAGGATATCTTCCTCTTCCAACGGGATCTAAATCCTTGCTCATGAGTCTGTAAAACCAAGGTACGCTATCTCGGTATCGGGCTCTGTACCAATGCCACCTTGTTATTGTATCGGTACATCCGGTACCGAAGGCGGTTCAGTATATCGAGTGTCAGTATGTCCTCTATACCGCATATCGGTACTGAACCGATACAATACGGTACGCTCTGTACTACCTGGTTCAATACAATATGGCATACCTTGTGGAAAACAACTAGAGAAACTAAACTGGGTTTCAAACAAGAATTGAAGTATGGTCTGCTGCACCATTCTTAGGATACCTTGTTCTATCACACTAATCAAATGCTTAGCTATGTGGTCAGCCACATGCCAAGGCTAATGATAGTAAAATCTAATTCATACCAGTCCATGTTGGTCCATATCAGTGTCTTGACCGGCACCACTAGCATAGACTGATATACACAATATCAGGAACTTCCCACCCCATACCATGCCTGCATTTTGACACAAAGATATGCTCCATAGAGAACAGAATATCACGACCATGTAGTTACAATCCATGGTTTCCAACAGGGTCTAGAAACTAGTCCGAATTCGATAAATTACTGTTTGTGGTGTAGCATGCTGCCCTGGTATCAGCACAATATGTACCATACCATGCTAGTGCTTGGCAAATATTGGCATCATGGTGTGTGAATAATCCGCACAACGCTAACATCATTTCAGTACAATGTGCCAGTAAGTCACCAGAACAGCACATACCTTGCCATAATGGCTATGCTGAACAACAATTTAATCCATGACATAAATCATTCCCAAGTACCTTCTATTGTTATGTTCTAGAATTTTACTTTCTTGCACCTTTCCCGATTTTCTTATTTAGCAAGTAACGGCTTCAAGTTGACTTACCAATGATCCCACAAGTGATAAATGTTTGGCCTTTGAGCTATGCAGTTAGCAGAGGGAAGTTGTCTTTATGAAAGGCTGCTAAATAAGTTAGGTTGATGGCATCTCAAACCAGAACCAGTAGAAAAACTGCAACTTGGAGTCATTGAGATAGTTCTATAAAAACTGCGACAGTTTGAATTACTTGTAGGAGACCCAACCAGACCAAACCCAATGACTAAATCAGCAAGTTGGTCTACCTGAAGCATAGATATGCTCGAAATTGAAGAAGATTTGATCTAGATCCTGTTATATAGTCACCAATGTATTGGCACCATATATTTGGACTGTAGAAGTATGTATTGGTATACAGCAGAATGGGCCAGAGAAATCCAGAAGATAGATCTAATTTCTAGAATTGTTGGGTCAGCATGAATCTTTATTAAAAAATAAAAACCATCAATAACATTCCAGCATGCCTGATCACATAAATGATATAGTTCTACAACATACTGAGTGTTTGCAAAATCATATGCTGAGAAAGCTGAGATGTAACATCTTTATCTTTTCAAGAAGATGGACAAAGTGTGCTGGTTTACGAACTAACTTAGAATACATTATTTCCCTGATCAAACGGAAATACATGTCCTGTAAAGTACACATGCATGTAAAGCATGGGCTAGACCTTCTCTAGTAGTATCAGAAACATGGAATAGATACCACTTCTAAGATGTTCAGAAAGCAAAGTACTAGCATGTAAGAAACTTACATGTGTAAACAGAATGAAATGCTTGAAGCAGGTGTTAAGGTGAGCCTCTTCCTTGAGACTGACTATCTTCTGAAAATGAGAGTGGTATATGTGGGCATAAACACGGAATAAACGCTTGAAAATAGTCTTTACAATTTCTCTAAAATTTGGAGGAAAAGGAGCTCCTAAAAAGTAAAGATTGGGTTAGTAAATATGAGTGGAAGACCATAATTACATTCATAACCACTAAGCCTTATCCCAACTATTTGGAGTAAATATAACCACGAGATATGAATTTCTATGCATCCATATTTTTCCAAAATACTACCAAGCTTTTGAGGGAATATGGATTCGTCATCAAGTTGAGCTTCAATCCAGCCCATCAGATACTCAACATATTTTGGTGCAGACACTTCTATGGGCTTCTTTATGTGCACACCATCAGCCCACCTATACTCATACCTGCATAATTTCAAATTCATCAGTGTGAATTGATTTTGCATTCATGCAACTGAAAATGTACATAGGTAGCAGCTTCTACTAAGCCATCATATTTACAGTGAAGAACAAAATCATGCTATGATTTCCATTTAAAATATAACAATGTAACTGACAAGATAGTTAAACATGGTTATACAATCATATACTATTTCAGTTGCAGTACATCTTATAAGATTGGCTATGCCCTAAAATTCACAAAGTTTCATCAGAGCAAAACCATCAATCATTTTATTGTAAGTTAGCAATAAGGCATTGAAAGAGACTTCTAGATGTTGATAGACAAACTTAGAGTCGAGAAAGCTATGACTTGAAGGAAAGACATGAAAAAGGTCACATAAAAATTGAAGATAAAGATACAGAGTATAAAGTTACATGTAGTGATCTTTTCGAAAGTTTATGGAATAATGATAGTGCATGAAAAAGCCACCTAGTTCATATAGTTCCAGCTCAAATATTGATCATCATTTTCTTTTGGTAGGGTGTTAAGTTCGCTATTGTCTGTCTAATGGACAGCCACATCCATATGGAGCAGGTACTGTTTAGAGGTGATGCGGTCCTGGGAGTCTTGACAGGGAGGCATTTACAGAGGGAGTCTTAACAGGGAGGCATTTACAGAGGGAGGTAGAAGACATCATATTCAGAAGGCTGTTGCTTTTGGAATTAACTAAATAAGGCATGACTGACAGTTTCAGTCTCTATCTGTAAAAGATTTAATTAGAGGATGCTAACTATCATAAGAATATAATCCAGATATCTAGGAGTCATAAGTTATCGACAGTTTCAGTCTCTAACTGTAAAAGATTTAATTAGAGGATGCTAACTATCATAAGAATATAATCCAGATATCTAGGAGTCATAAGTTATCACATTTGGATGACAAATTATGGTTAGATTGGACAATCTTGGGTCAAAATTCAACAAAGAACATAGGAGCAGAATCAATTTCCTGATATTGTCAAAAGGCTTACTCAAGAAGATAGGATGATATTTTATAGGATGTACACAAAAAAAGCAAACAAAAAAGAAAAGAAAAGGAAGCTGACTGAAGATGTATTAACAAAACTTTGACAAAAGAAAGAAGCTCAAGCAATTGATGACCTAGGCAAGAAGCTTATGCTTAATATATGATTTTGTTCAATTAATAGTTAGATGAAAAAGGAAAGGGGGAGAAAAATGTGAATTAATTGGTAAACATCATTTGCATGAACTCCAGATGGTTGTGCTGCAGAAGTCATAATCTGAAGCATGAAAAAATATACTCATTTCCAGATTCTATTTATAAGAAATGTGAGAGCATTTGTTTGTGTGGCTTAAACTGTAAATGAATTATAGAGCAAGCATGACAGGACAAAACAGAGAGAAAGAAGAAATTTTATTTCCTGGAAGCAGATCCCAACAAATGTGAAACCTGGAAGTAAGTGTCATTGAATCCAAGCATCAACCATATACATCAACTCCTGATTCCTGTGGTGCAAAATATGGCCCTGTCTCTACACAGAGGTATAAGATGTTCCACCATGAAAAGATTACATGGTAAACTGCTTTGAGATGTTGAAATGTCCACATTAAAGGCATAAAATATAGCATTGAACAGGACTATAAGTAACACAACGATCACTCAAACATCGAAGTTGTCAAACAAGGCAATAAGGAGTAAAAACATCTTGAAGCAACACTTATCACTAAATTTCAATTATTTCATTATCAACTTAAAATAAGTTCCAACTAAAGCGATAAAACATACTTTGGCCCAGCAGTCATTGTTGGACAGTTATCAGGTGTGCAAAACTCTGTTAGCGTGCCATAGAGCAGATTCACCTGGTTGAAGAAATCCACAGCTGAAAAACACGCACCACAAAAATAGGGATTTAGCCTCCAGACCAGCATCAAAATCTTGAAAAGATCAGATGGAATGGAACTAAAACAAATTCTCTTTGATCATTTAATTAAGTTGCATCCATTCACTTATTCAGTGACCTAACTTAAAGACAGCATAACATCAATTGAAATAGATCCCCAAATGGATCTCTAAAGCAAGGTAGCATGTGGTGAGAAGTGCCAAACTGAACAAGGGAAAGAATGTTACTATTGACGGCAAGCCACTCATTGGCATCCTCCCCTGGAGGAAGCCTTACTGCTTCCCTGAGGTTTCCACTGCCCAAAGTAGCATCAATATGCTTTCTGAGTTGGGCACCCTGCATATTGAAAAAGAAAAGAAGAAAAAGATTGTGAAATTATAATAAAATTCCTTAATTTATACTTGTAATATTTTTTTCCTGCACACTGTGATATACATTTGAAACTAAAATAAATACTGAGTGTAAACGACCATAGTTCTGTGTGAAATTGTCATTGGTAAGAATATTATCTGAAGAGTAGATGTCCAATGCATGTTTAAAGAAAATATAAATGGTAATATTAAATGCGAGAAGCAAAAGCAATATGTCACTCTACTGCCCCATCATTTCTTGAAACCTACAGGTACATGGAAGCAAAGTGATGTATGATGAATCCAAAGCTATCATTAGTTACATGAACAACTTTGTAAATAATTGAAAAATATATGTAATGTCATAAAAATGTATGATTGATCCTTTTCTATTCACAAATTTCTCAACTAGTTATCAGAATAAGAAATGAATAGGGCAAAAATACAGAGAAAGAAGTGGAAAATGTATCACCATCAGAAGTTTAAGAAGAATCATACCCGAAAGTTAACACTGAATGAATAAAATAAGAAGAAGATTGCAATAATGCAAAAATGGGACTCAAAACTAACAAGCGTTTGAATCAGAAATGAAAACAAGAAAATAATCACAGAAGATAGAAATTGATATTTCTTATGTTTATGCTTAAATACAGTTTAGGTTGTATAATCCTGAAATGGAGAACCAAATGATCATATGTGGTTAGAGAGGCAACCTTACTACCAGATGGTGCACTCTTTTTTGGCCGGAATGTCCTTTGGTTCCTGAGATGGAGAAAATCTATGGTAAAAGAATTGCACAAGGAAAGAGCTTAAAGCCCATAATTTAGTTGTATAGTGCAAAAAATTCACTGATCCAGCAGTATCCAACAAAAAGAGATGAGATAAAATTGTAATATCTATTAACCAGCTTCATCCTACGCAATTACTTAAAAGAAAACACTTCTGTTCCTAAATTAACCAAAAACAAGAAAAAGAAAACCCAGCATAAATACCAAAGTAAGTCAAGGAAGTCAGAACTAAAATGTAGGTAGAGCATCATAAAATCACTCAATGAATCTTTTCTCCCTTGATTTTTCTAAATAATCAACCGAACAAGCAGTACTCAATAAAAATACAGAAAGAAATTAAAGAATCCTTTTGTAAGTAAATGTGATATTCTCAAACCACATTCAAAGTTCCAAGTTTTCAAGCCACTGTTATGCTTTATAACTCCAAGATCCACTGCAACTCCAATCCTTGTTATCTGCAGACTCCAATTCCATATTTATTACAAGAGCCAAAATTAGTGAATCACTTTAATAGTGATAGGCGGTCCCTTTTATATAACTTCCCTTGGAACACTTACACCTAGCCTAATGGGTAACTGAAAGTGTCACAAAGCTATAATGAATTTGTTGACAGATATAAGACCAAACTACATTAGTGCACACAGTGATCTTTCACCTCAACAAAGAAGATTTAATCAATGATAAAGTACTCTCACAGAACAATGGAGAACAGAACTAGAAATTTCATTCAATTCAAAATGGCGTTTATAATGGCTAAGCACCCCTATCGATAGTTGTAGTACCCCTTAAATGTACCCACCAATGTGTCCATATTCGTTTCTTGCTGAAGACGCAAAAGAATTTTTCAAATAAGAAAAAGAGAATTTCTTCATAATATGCTAGGATTTGATTTGGTGTAAATTTGGAAGTGGTTGCAAGAATAAAGAATGCTTCCTATAATACACATCTTCATTGGGTAAGGTCTCGAACTGATCTTGATATTGGGTTCTCCCAAATTTGCCTAGATTTTTTTGGTACAAGCCCTAAACAATTAGATCTCCACGATTATTTCTCAAGCTGTAGCAACCTTCTAGAAATGATTTAGACCCTAACACAATATGAACCTCTTTATTCCTTTGGTCAGCCTTTGTATACATTGGTTCAAGTACATGTCAGCCAAGTCCACGGCATGTGCATCATTACCCCTATGTTGGAAAGAACTTGCCCTCGAGGTGAAAGCCTTGTACTTCTCCAATAAATTAATGGCTTCATCAACTCGACTTCTAAAATCCAAAAATCAACAGTGGCTGGTTGATCCTTCCATCTAACCAAGTACTGAATCTAAGATGTGGTCCAAATGCTGATGAATCATTCCTTGAATATCTGCTTGAGCCAGCTCTCCATATTCATCTTCATTAAAGTTAGAAAGATCTCCATGCTTGAAGGAGGACTAGATAGCTCCAAAATTTGCATCTTCCTTGTATAAGTCTTTTAGGAGGTCAAAACCCACTACCTCTGCAAAGAGTGTACCAAGTAGAATATGTCAGCGGCTGAGTGTGTTTGCTACTCGGTTGATTGCACCAGACTTTTACTTGATCATAGAGTTGAACTACCAAATAAATGCAGCCTATCTTCCATATCAACAATTAAGGTGGTGATTGCCATTGAGGAAGGACAATACCATATGGTCAAAGTACAATCACGTTATAGGAGTTGCAACTTCTAATATTGCAAGGCCTGAACAATAGCATAGAATTCCAAATCATAGATAGCAAGGTTCATCATCTCAGTATCGGACCTCATACCAATACCATCCTATTATAATGTTGGTACATGGTACGATACAGCAAGGTTTGTCGTACCAAATGTACCAACACAATACGATACCACATACTTGTTCGATATCGGTATAGTACGCTCGATAAGGCATGGTACTGGCCAGTATGGCAAACCTTGATAGGTAGAGCAATTGAGGTGGATTTCATTTAGCTTTTCGCTAAGTAGGTCATTGGTCGGCCTTCTTAAAAGACAATTGCACCAATACTGACCTTGGGTGCATCACATTTTATCTTGAACACTTTGCCAGTGTTAGGTAGCACCATAGTGGATGCTTGCATCATTGACTCCTTCAATTTGTGGAAACTTTTCTCAGCACTGGGAATCCAAATGAACTTCCCTTGCTTCATGCAGTCAATGATAGGGGCAATGATGGAGAAGTTCTTGATGAAACATTGATAAAATAATGCGCACGGAAGCTCCGAACATCGTGGATGATTCTAGGAATTGGTCATTCTATCATGGCTCTAACCTTCTCCTCGTCAATTCAGATACTATCTTTGGATACAACATATCTCAGGAAGATCAATTTGAAAACTATCCATAACCACTTCTTGGAGTTTACATACAGCTTCTCTTGGCGCAAGGTTCCAAACTCCTGTCTCAAGTGCATTGTACGAATTACGGCTATACACAAATATGTTATCAAAAAATACAACTACAAATCTTTCAATAAAAGGTCAAAGTACATGGTGCATGACTCACATGAATATGTTCGGAGCATTTAAGAGAACGAATGGCATAACAAGCCCCTCGTAGAGCCCATCCAATGTCTTAAATATGGTTTTCGACTCATCCCCTATGTGGATTCAAGTTTCATGATAGCTCAAGCAAAGGTCAATCTTGGAAAAGATGCAAGCTTCTATCGGCCGGTCCAACATATCATCCAATTAAGGGGTGAAAATCGGTACTTTACCATGATCTTATTGATAGCGTGGCTATCCATGCACATTCTCCATATATTATTTTTCTGTAGAGTAAGGCAAGCATAGTGCCTGGACAAACTCTCGTGGATCAAGCCTTTCTGTAAAAGCTCATTAACTTGTCATTGTAGCTCCATCCTCCTTAGCAACATACAATAGTGTGGGGGATTTGGCAAGCTAACACCAAGTACAATGTCTATCATATGCTAGATGTCATACATAGGGGGGCAGACCTCTAAGGAGATCTTCAAGTAGCAAATCATCAAACTCAGGAGTGGCTTCATGTCATCGAGCATTGGATCTACCTACCCTCTTCCTTTCCATGACCATATAGATGCAACACAGGCCCTTATTCTCACCGAGGAAGCTTTTAATAGTAAATAAACTTGGATCCTCCTTCTTTAGTGGGGATTCCTCCTTCACGGATCGAGGCATGACCTTGACTTTATCTTTATGAAAGGAGTATGTATTGTATCTTCCATCATGGATCAACCCTTGGTCCTATTGCTAAGGGCAACCCAATAATATATAGCAAGCATCCGCCAGTGTTGCGTTGCACCATAGACTATCAATATAAATGTCACTAGTAGAGAAATTGACAAATAGTTAGAGATGGTTACCTCATCCTCTTTTTTGAACCATTCAATTTTGTATGGTCAGGGATGCTTCTCTACTTTAGATTGAGCTAACCAATAACTTCTTAAAATACAATATTTTCACCCGATCCGCCATTGAAGATGATGTTGTAGACACATCCGTAAGTGATGCAGCAAGTGCGAAAATCTTGGTTTAAAGCCAATCCTCTTCTTCGGCTTTAGGAGGTTCAAAGCATCATTCGCCACAAGATATGGCTTTGACCTCGATTTGCTTCAAGCCCGATGGTGGGTCCATCACCTAGATCATCATTGCAAATGGGTTCATCAACCAACTCTCATCAATCAATCACCATCCCATTCATCATTTGCATCGATGAGATGGACTTCAATAGTGGCGTGTCAGCATGGTACGTCGTACCATATCATATCTATCTATACAAGAGATATCATACCATATCGATTCGATACCGGTACACAGTACGGAAGGCATACTAATACTCGGTGTGCCGAACCGGCCTCCTACAATACCATACCGATATAGTGATAGCATGGCACTGGTACAAGGTTCAATACCGAGACAGCGTACCTAGGGTGTCGGTAAAGACACTTGAAAGTAATGTCCTAAATCTCCACAAGTGTAGCAAGTTGGCAAAATGCATACGTTACGTGGCATGGTTCGTAAGGACCTGCCTCACTTAAGACCACAATGTGATGATTCTCCTTGTAGTACTACACTGACTAGTTGTAGTGTCCTTGGAGGAAGACGGTATTAGACACTATGGCACGTGCACCGGTGGATGCCGTTCTTGCTATTTGAGCTCGGTCCAACTTCTGTGTATGTAGCATCTTGTGATAGGTGTCATCCACAAACCACATGGTGCGATCAATGACGTAATCATATACTGAAATATGTAAGCCTTTGAGATAATGAGCTACATGAGTTTCTTCATCTTATACGAGCATGCCAAGGCAAAGAGTTTGAAAAACTCTTCCATGCATGGAATGCCGTACCGGTCCGTACCGGCCGGTACGGGCCGGTACGTACCGGTCCGGCCGTGGACCGGTACCGGAACGGATAAAAAACCGGTATTTCCCGATTTTTTATCCGAACCGGCCGGTACGGGTGCGTACCGGCCGGTTCGGCGCCCGTACCGGCCGGTTCGGCGCCCGTACCGGCCGGTTCGGCGCCCGTACCGGCCGGTTCGGCGCCCGTACCGGCCGGTTCGGCGCCCGTACCGGCCGGTTCGGCGCCCGTACCGGCCGGTTCGGCGCCCGTACCGGCCGGTTCGGCGCCCGTACCGGCCGGTACCGGCCTCGTACCGGTGCGAACCAGCCGGTTCGCACCGGTATGATTTTTTTTTTTTTTTTAGAACCACAGCGCCGCGCGCTGTGGTTTTTGAAACCACCGAGTACCGGCCGGTACGGGACCGGTACCGGCCGGTACGGACCGGACCGGACCGGTACCGTACCGGTCCGGCCGGCCACCGGTACGCCGACCGGTACCGGTACGGCGGACCTTGCTTCCATGTAGTCAATAATGCTCCTTTCGCATTGTCTAAAATTCATATAAGATTGATATAAATAAGCGAAAGTGATATATAGGAAGGAAGTGATGACTTAATACTTCCCCATCTATGGCCAATCATTGATCTTCATTTTTCCAATGCTCACTTGAGAGCATTGAATATTCTCCCACTATCTAGATGCATAGTCTTGTAATCTCAAGGTCGCGATCTTCACCTTCTTATCGTCGAGGATATCCATAGCTTCAAAGAACCTCTCGATGATGGTAATCCAATCGAGCAGGTCCTCTAAACTGAGCCTTCCATTAAACTCAGGAAGCTTAGCTTTAATGCCAAATAGCCTATTACAATCTTACAACTCACATCAACCAATGGAAGATGAACCAGCCCTTGATTTAGAGTATGGTAGTGGAAAGGATTGATGAGGTGCTAGGAGGATGCATCCAATGACATAGCATCCTCTCATTCCAATATTCTAAGGCAGTGATCATGACCAACCACACAATCACGCTCCACCTATAATTACACTACCTATTTTTGCAGCTATTAAATCTCCACCTTTCTTGGAACAATCCTCGGCATCGAGGTTCGATGAACCATACCTTCAATGTCCATGTAGAAAGAACATCACAGACAAACTAGACTTGCTTTGATACTAAGGCAGCGATCTTTTCTCCTTGAGGAAGAAAACCTACTCAACAATGAAGTAGCAAGATAGGAGGAAGAAGTAAAAATTAAAAATAGATCTCACAAAATAATGGAGAATAGAATTAAAAATTTCATTCAATTCAAGATGCCACTTATAAAGGCTACGCACCCCTATTTATAGCTATAGTATCCCTTGAACCTACCCACAAATGTGTCTACATTCGTTTCGTACTAAAAAAATAAAAATGAGGTTTTCAAATAAGTGGAAAATATTCTCCATAATATGCTAGGAGTTTTACTTTGTGCAAATGTGGAAAGTGGTTATAGGAGTAAAGAATATTTTCTATAATATGCCTCTTGATTGGATAAGTTCTCTGACTGATCTTGATATTTGGTCCTTTTACATTTGCCTAGATTTTATTAGTACTAGCTTTATTTAATTAGATCTCCAAGAATATTTTCCAATTTGTAGTAGCTTCTAGAATTAACCAGCCCGAATACAATATCAAACCTCTTTGCTCCATTAGATGACTTTTGACATATATTGATTCAAGTACATATCAGCCAAGTCCATGACAATATGCATCACATATACATGAAATACAAGGTCATACATGATATAAATAGGGAGGCATCTCTTGCCTATTTTGCTTATAGTTAAACCATCATAAATGGTAGTTGATTTCAATATCCATTAAGGCTACTCATACATTTCCTTTGACTAAGTCATCTTCAGTCTAGCTTTCCAATCTTGTGAAGCATTTGCATTAATGTCTTCTTCTTTTTTTTTTTGCTGAAACAGGCATTTCATACATCACGGGTACAAATACACCCAATAGAATCGGCAAACAAAAGATCTTGAAGTACACCAGGCATCTTACCCTCCCTAACCCATAGGGTGCCTCCTAAGTGGCTCGCTGCATTTGAATTAATGTCTTCATTTAGTGACATTCAAACATCTATTCCAATCTATGTTAAAACATCTGTTGCAACCAAAATGAGCCAACTTCGCAACATCTTGTTCAACTACCTTCTCAATCGATTATGTATGTTGTGGCCGTTCATACTACCAAAATATCAATGTGAAACTACCACGCGATCTCCCTGTGTTCCACTTTCCATGTTCCAAAGCCAAGTTTGTGAAAGCGACCCAACATTTTGTTCGTCCAACTCCCGTGTTTCATAAGTCCTGAGTAAGGTACTGCTCAACTATCAAATTTCAAGGCTAAGATTTGATGTACTTCATCTATTGCTTGCAGTACAGCAAAACATTTCCTCATACACATTATACTTCATCTCCATTATGGAACTATGATCCAACTTTGCTAGTGTTCAAACATTTCATTACAGAGAACCCCAAAAAGGAAACAAGAAAAAGAAATCAATTACTCACCAAATCCGCACAAGGATCAGCAACACTTCCACCGTTTTAACTTTTAATTGAGGTGATCAAAACCACCGATCCAAAAATTCAGAAAAACAATCCAGCAGAGGTGTCAACAGAACAAGTATCACCCTCTACCAAAATCTCTTCTAGATTTTGAGCTCCTGAACTTATAAATAGACCAAAAATATGAGCGAATTGCAAGAATTAACAGCAGAAACGGATAAAAAACCAAAAGACAAAAAAAACAAAACGAATAAACAAAAAAAAAACTCTTGAAACTCAGCATCAGACCGGGGAATCCATGAAGAGCAACAGAGACGAATGGAGAAAGGGATCGGATGGTACCGGCCGAGACCAAAGAGGCTCATCGCCGATCGGATCTAACCGCTGAGATCGAGAGAAAGAAAGAGAGAGGTCTTGGTTACTTCGGTCGCCCTTGCTCGGCCGCTCGCTCGCTGTCGATCCCTCTCTCCCCAAAGCCCTTTCGACAAAAAGGAGCGAAACCGGGGGCACGTCCGCCCTTGGGGCAGGCCGGGCCCCACGCGGCACTACGCCCGCATTAGAAATTTTATGCGGGATCAAGATATTACCGTCTGCCGAGTCCACGTCTCTGCGGCGATCTCGCGGGCGGAGGACGTTTCCGCAGAAAAACTTGTATGGGCGACACCGGAAGATGGAGTTTGGCCTACTGTTCGTACGTGTACGGGCGGCTTTTTCTAACGCCGTGCTTATTGGTGCGGGCCCCTACGGCTTCAAATCGCATTTGCCCGTTTTTGGCAAGAGGACGAGAAGTGGAAGAAGAAAAGGCTAGCTAGAGGTCTAAATGGCTATTTTATTCTGGTTTTCCTTAAGTTTTCTAATCATCCCTTATATTTTTCTTTTAAAAAAGATGATATTTATAGAGGGAGAGGGATATATTAGATGGCTAGATTGTGATTTCCAAAGTCTTTTCTTAATGTAAAGGCTAAGAGGGTAGATGGTAGATGGAGGCTTTTGATTGGTTGAAGGGGACAAGATGGGATTGAAAAGATGAATGGCTAGGATTGGTTCAAAGTGTGTCCCTTTTAGAATTTAGAGCTATGATCTAAGGCATCGAGAGAATTCAAAGATTAAGAGAGAGCTATAAAGAAAATATCTTAGTGGGCAAATTGGTTGATTGATAAAGATCTAAGGGTAGAGAGGATGCATTCTAGTTATTTCGAAGTGAATTAAAGATAAGGATTTGGGCTAGTGTGCACAGTTAGCAAAACATCTAAAATTGTGATACTTGACTCTGATAGTGGATGATTTGATCTAAGAGCCTGAATATCAAATATGCATGCAAGATCATTGCATAGTTGTTAGGAAGAGAATCTTCACACTTGTCTTATTACGAGAGAGAAATTGATTATTGGAGAGTTTAAGGGGTATGTATTAGAGACAGATAGCTAAAGGAGAGGAATAAGTTATAGGCGCATATGGAGGAGAACCTAGAAGAATTAGGGAGGTAACACCTTATGTCTTAGTTTATTATCTATGGGTGTGGGTTTTTGTATTTGGACATGAGATAAAGGGTGAGCATATGTGTTACGGGGGAACTCAGCCACCATGCCCCACGTGACCGGCACGCGCGCCCAAGAAGACTACAGCTGCCCCTTGATCCAGTAACCCGACCCCGAGTCGGATATCTTCGGCTTCGCAGCCCGACCCCGAGTCGGCTGCCCCTTGATCCAGCAATCCGACCCCGAGTCGGCAATCTCTCGACAACGACAGGCTGTTCCCCTGAAGCACGCCGCGACCCTCTGCCCCACTACTCCCTGCAACGGTCGTATCCGGCGCTGCTCCACGATCTCCTGTAACAGCCGTACAAAGCGGAGCTCCACTACGCTCTGTCATGGCCGTACCCAGCGCTGCCCCACGACGCCCTGTAACGGCCATGTCAGTGGCAACTCCATCGTGCCACACGATGACCAACCCCCCAGAAGGACCCCCCAGCCTGGTATATATGCGGCTGGGGGGAGAAGGGGGGAGGTAAGCAAGAACTTCCAGAGCATTCTCCTACTTGCTACTATTATCTCTCCTTCTCCTCCAATCTCCTCTGACTTGATCGTCGGAGGGCCCCCACTACCCCAGTGGTGGTGCGAGGCTTGCTTGCAGGTTTTTCGGTGGAAGGTGGAGCGCAATCAACACCAACCAAGGCAACTCAGACGGAATCCCGTTCACACCGCTGTGCCAATCGTTCACGGTTTGGACCACCAGCAACAGTTGGCGCTAGAGGAAGGGCTCGAATCTCAGAGCGATCGTAATGGCACGGCGAGGTGGTCGTGGAGCTTCCAATGCCTCCGGTCGCGGGGCCTCTCGCGCCTCCGGCCGGGAGGCCGCTGCGTCTCCAACACATTCTCAGCAACACTCCACCGCTCCACCTCCCATTCAGATGGTCGAAGCCGCTCAGTTCGACCAGTTAGCCCAGCAGGTTCGCACCCTCGCGGAGGCAGTGCAGAACCTGCAGGGTGTGATGTCTCGGGCGCCGCAGCGGGCCCAGGAGCCGCTGCTCCCTGAGCGCTCACCTGTCCTCCTCAACCCGCGCTCCTTCCTCTCCCATGGGGAGGAGCGCCGGCGCGAGGAAGATTCTCGAGCACGGTCCATTCTGACGGAACCTTCCCATCGGAGCTGCGCGGGGTACGAGAGGCGGGCCCGGGCGCGTTCCCAGACCCCCCAGTCCTCAAGGAACCCGCGCTCCAGTCGGTCCCCCTTTCGGTGCTCCTTGTCTCCCACCCATCGGTCGCGCTCCCTGGACCGGCGGGTGGACGATCTCCACCGACAACTCCAGGTCCTGAAGGGCCACTCCAAAGATCCCTTCGCCGACTTGGAGATCTCCTCCCAGCCGGCGCTTGCCTCGAGGATCCTGCGGACCCCGAATCCGCCGGGGTTTAAAATGCCGGCGATCGAGCCCTATGACGGGGCGGCAGACCCGCGGGATCACGTCGAGAGTTTCAGGACCCTTATGCTCCTCCACGGAGCATCAGATCCTCTCCTCTGCAAGGCCTTCCCGGCGACCCTCCGTGGCCCGGCAAGGGCGTGGTTCGCCGGCTTGGAGGCTAACTCAATCCAGTCCTTCGACCAGTTTACTCGCCTCTTCATCACCCATTTCGCCGTCAGTAGCCGGCGGCGACTGGTCTCCGACTCCCTCTTTGATGTCCGGCAAAACGAGGGAGAAAGCTTGCGGGATTATCTTACCCGCTTCAACAAGGCTACGCTGGAAGTCCGGAACCTGAGCCAGGAGGTGGCTCTTTCAGCCCTGAAGCGTGGCTTCCGAAAGGGCAGACTCACCTTCTCCCTGGACAAACGCCTGCCGCGGAGCTTCCCGGAGCTGTTGTCTCGGGCGAACCAGTATGCGGACGCCGAGGAGGTGGTCGCCCACCGGAGCAAGGAGGCCGCCAAGATCCCTCCAAAGCTCGGAAAGAAAAGGCGAAAAGAGGCACGCCAGAGGAGGAGCCCGACGCCTCAACGTCGGCGCAGAAGCCTGTCGCCGGCGAGGAACCACGGCACCCTACGCCCTCGTTCTCCGCCCCGACGTTTCAACCGGTACACTCCTCTCCTGACTCCCCGGGCCCAGATCCTCATGGAAATCAAGGGGCGGGAGGACCTCCCGGTCCCGAGACAGATGAAGAAGATTCCTGGGAGGAGGCCCTCTCGGGCGTACTGTGAGTACCACCGGGACCACGGCCACGACACCGAAGACTGCTTCTAGCTTCGGGACGAGATCGAGGCTCTCATCCGCCGAGGGCGTCTCGGTCGATATGTGAACGACCGACGTCCCCCCGCAGACCCGCGTCCGGCCGACCCGGCCCCTCAGGAGCCTCGAGAGCAGAATCGACCCGTCGCGGGCGTGATCCACACTATCACTGGGGGCTGCCCCCGGCCCGAGAGGAACGCAGGGGGCTCGACTGAAGCGTCAGGGGCAGCCGTCGCAAAGAGGCAGAGGGTCGGTAATGTAATCACTTTCTGTGATGAAGATGTAAAGGGGGTTCAGACCCCCCACGATGACGCCATGGTGATCTCCCTCACTATGGCAAACTATGATGTAAGGCGTGTTCTTGTGGATAGTGGAAGCTCAGCTGATATTTTGTTTTACGAGGCCTTCCAAAAGATGAGCTTGTCCAGACAATTGTTGCACAAAACATCCACCCCCCTCATAGGATTCACTGGTGACGCTATCTCGGCCGAAGGTGTCGTTGAGCTGCCTGTGACTGCGGGCGTTGCACCCGCAGAAGCCACGGTGCGGCTCGGGTTCTTGGTCGTCCGTGTTCCCTCGGCCTACAACGCTATCCTCGGACGACCCGGACTGAACGCCCTTCGCGCGGTGGTCTCTACGTACCACTTGCTCATGCGGTTCCCCACGGCGGCCGGGATTGGGGAGGTCCGAGGTGACCAACCGACCGCAAGGCAATGTTTCCTAGCAACTCTCAAAGGGAAGAAGCCCGTAGAAGCCTTAAGCGTCGAGTCCCTCGACGCCAGAGACGAGGTGGCCTTGCGGCACGGGGAGCCGGCCGAAGGTGTGATCGAAGTTCCCCTCGAGGAAGGTCGCCCGGACCGGACGGTCCGGGTCGGCACCAATCTCGACCCGGGAGCTCGGGCTCGGTTGGTGGAATTCCTCCGAGCCAACGCCGATGTATTTGCCTGGTCGGCGGCTGATGTACCTGGGATCGACCCGGAGGTCATTTCTCACGCCCTCAACGTCGACCCAACCCACCGACCAGTAAAGCAGAAGAAGAGACACTGTGCCCCGGATCGGATCCGGGTGGTCGACCAGGAGGTAGACAAACTCTTGGAGACAGGATTCATAAGGGAGGTGAGCTACCCCGAGTGGCTGGCAAATGTCGTACTTGTCCGGAAGGCGAGCGGAAAGTGGAGGATGTGCGTCGACTACACCGACCTGAACAAGGCGTGTCCCAAGGATAGCTTTCCGCTTTCGCGGATAGACCAACTGGTCGACGCGACTTCCGGATATCAGTTGCTGTCTTTCATGGACGCCTTCTCCGGCTACAACCAGATAATGATGGCTCCACAGGACGAGGAGAAAACTGCCTTTATAACAGACCGGGGGCTGTACTGTTACAAGGTAATGCCCTTCGGTCTGAAGAATGCTGGCGCCACTTACCAGCGCCTCGTCAACAAAATCTTCAAAGAGCAAATCGGCCGGAACATGGAGGTGTACGTGGACGATATGCTGGTGAAGAGCCGCCATGCAGACCAGCACATCGCGGATCTGGAGGAGACTTTCGCCACCTTGCGAAAGTTTCGCATGAAGCTGAACCCAGCGAAGTGCGCCTTTGGCGCTTCGGCCGGGAGGTTCCTCGGTTTCATTGTCAACCAGCGGGGGATCGAAGCCAACCCGGACAAAATCAAGGCCATCCAAGATATGTCCCCTCCGACCAAAGTGAAGGAGGTTCAGGAGCTCGCTGGGAGGGTCGCCGCGCTCGGACGATTTGTGGCAAAATCGGCCGAACGCTGCCAACCTTTCTTCAAGGTGTTGAAACGCCCGAAAGACTTCCTCTGGACGGCCGAATGTCAAGCAGCATTCGACCAGCTCAAGGAATACTTGGCGTCTCCTCCCCTGCTGTCCAAGCCGCAAGAAGGGGAGATGCTCTACCTCTATCTGGCGGTCTCCCCAACCACAGTCAGTGCGGTACTGGTTCGGGAAGAGGCAAAGCTCCAGAAGCCTGTGTACTACATCAGCCGGGTCCTACGGGATGCCGAGACGCGGTATACGAAGGCTGAAAAGATCGCCTTCGCGCTGCTGACCGCGACCAGGAGGCTTCGCCCCTATTTTCAGGCCCATTCTGTCACCCTCTTGACCGATCAACCGCTGCGGCAGATCCTCAGCAATCCTGAGAATGCGGGACGGCTGGTGAAGTGAGCAGTAGAACTTGGTGAGTTCGACATCCGCTACCAGCCCCGACCCGCCATCAAGGCCCAGGTGCTCGCGGATTTCCTCGCTGAGTGCACGGTGCAGGAGGCGGAACCTAGGTCGCCGGAAACACCCAGCCTCGACCTCCCGATTTGGACGCTTCACATCGATGGGTCGTCGAACCCCGAAGGTGGAGGGGCCGGGCTGGTCCTTACCAGTCCTGATGGAGTGATAGCCGAGTATGCCTTGAGGTTCGGATTTTCAGTGACCAACAACGAGGCGGAGTACGAGGCCCTAGTCACGGGACTCAAACTCACCAAGGAGCTCGGCATCCGGCGCCTGAAGGTCTTCACCGACTCCCAGCTGGTGGTCGGGCAGGTCCGTGGGGAGTTCGAGGCCCGGAACCCGACCATGCAGAATTACGTCCGGAAGGTTCAAGCACTCATTTCCGACCTCGGCAGTGTCGACATCCAGCAGGTCCCAAGAAGTGAAAATGCCAGGGCCGACAGGTTGTCCCGCTTAGTGGGCGCAGACGCGCACAACTTGTCGAGGGCGATCTACCTGGAGACTCTGGATGCCCCGAGCATCGGCGAGGCTGGAGCGGTGATGGCGATTGATCCGGAGCCGTCTTGGATGGACCCGCTTGTCGCCTACCTCGCCGAAGGGATCCTCCCTGAAGACGAAGATCAAGCTCGGCGACTTGTTATGAAGTCCGCCCACTACGTACTCTATGAAGGGAGGCTGTATCGGACCTCGTTCACCGCCCCCCTCTTAAAGTGCCTCCGCCCCTCGGAAGCGGCCTACGTCCTCGGCGAAGTCCACGAAGGCGTTTGCGGATCACACTTGGGGGCTAGGTCCTTGGCGCACAAGATCATGAGGCAAGGCTATTATTGGCCTACCTTGTTGGAGGACTCAAAGGATCATGTACGGAAATGCGACGCCTGCCAGCGCCACGCCAACGTCCAGAGAGTCCCTTCTGTCCCCTTGGCACCAATCACTGCACCCTGGCCCTTCGCCCAGTGGGGAATGGATATCCTCGGACCATTCCCCGTCGCTTCAGCTCAGCGGAAATTTTTGATTGTTGCAATCGACTACTTCACCAAGTGGGTGGAGGCAGAGCCGCTGGCCACTATCACGGAGGCGCAAGTCCGGAAGTTCGTGAAGAAGAACATCATTGTCCGATTTGGGGTACCTCGGGTCCTCATCTTGGATAATGGTCGACAGTTCGACAACAAGCATTTCCGTGACTTCTGCGAGGAGTTCGGGATCGAGCATCAGTTCACATCTGTGTCGCATCCCCAAACCAACGGCGAGGCCGAGGTCACAAATCGGACAATCCTTCAAGGAATCAAAGCGCGCATCGGTCGGACGGGGCAAGCTTGGGTCGAAGAACTCGAGAATGTCCTTTGGGCGTATCGGACCACGCATCGGACCCCTACCGGGGAGACGCCTTTCAGCCTAACCTATGGCACGGAAGCCGTTGTCCCCGTGGAGCTCGGACTCCCCTCACCTCGGGTGGCCGCGCACCGACCCGAGGCCAATTCGGAGCAACTCCGAGGGAACCTGGATCTCTTGGAAGAAGCGAGAAAAATGGCGCAGGTTCGGATGGCGATGTATCAGCGGAGGGTGGCCCGATATTACAACTCCAAGGTCCGACCGAAGCTTTTCAGAATCGGAGATCTGGTGCTAAGGCGAGCTAAAGCATCTCAACCTGCGGAAGGTGGGAAGCTAGCGCCAAATTGGGAAGGCCCGTATAGGGTTCGCTGGGTAAACCGACCTGGCTCCTACCAGTTGGAGGCCCTAGATGGTCGAGAAATTCCAAGGAGCTGGAATTCCGCTAACCTGCGGATGTATTACCAGTAGAACGACAATGCCAGAAAGACAGTTCAAAAATGTATAACACTTTTCATTTCAATAATTTCTGGTTACAATGGCGTGCTCGTGTGATTACAAGGAATTCCCAGAGGGGAATTAGGGCATAAAGAAAGTAAAGAAGAGGTGGAGACTCCGAGGAGCTGAAGATCTGGGATCCCGAAACCTCCATCCGAAGCGGCTGCAATCCCGCCGGAAGTGGGTGCTTCCAACCGGAGGCGCCATCGGCGTCTCACGAAAAAGACGAAGAGCCGGCGCGGATGAAGAAGAAGTGGACGAAGGAGAAGTCCACACTGCTCCTACCCAGAGGCGCCATCCACGCCTCACGAAAAAGACGAGGAGCCGCCGCAGAAGAAGCTCCCGCTGCCTCCAGGGAACGCCACCTCCAAGGGATATTCCGGTCCTCCCCAGTGTTAGGGGAGAGAAGGAATACAAGGGAGAAGAGCATATGGAGGCGCGGTCCCGGATCAAGCGTCTGGTGCGGAGCTCAATCGGGAGGCCGAACTTCAAGGAGGGGAGACGTGATCCCGGATGAAACGCCTAGAGCGGAGTTCCGCCGGGGAGAACCTCCTTGTTGATCCCAGATGAAACGGCTAGTTGGCGGAAGTCGCGAAGGGCGCGCCTCCCGTTCCTTTGATAGGGGTCTCTCAACCGTGCGCCGGAGAGGAGGCCCACGATCCATGGCAATCTGAACAGCTCCGGCTTGGCAGGCTCCATCGCACCTGCACCTATATTTATAGCCAAACTGCGGCCCCCCGGTCGTTCCGATGCGGGTGGCTCCAATAAATGCGGGCGCATTGAATCCGGAGCCGATCCGGCTCTCGAGGCGTATCTTTCCGCGATTTCCTAAGCGTCATTCTCCTTAATCGCATTCTTTGTGCAGGACACTCCGGGTGGCCTGTACCCCTAGGTCCACGTATCTCCGCTCGCGCCCAGGCCGCATCCGCCTCGAAGAACGCGCGTATCGCGGCCGCTTAACTGACACTCCTCGCAAGCAGCAACTGGCGATCCGATTTCCCAGGTAACCCCTCAATTAGCATTTAATGCCCATCTGGTGTTCCCCAGGCAACGCTTGGAGAGGAGGAGAAACACGATCGCAGCTGGCCACGGAGAAATCCCGTCGGGCGGCAAGCGACAGGCGCACGACCAGCGAGCGGAATTTTCCGAGGCTCGGCCCTCGGATGCCAGGCTAACCCGATGATCATCCCGGGAGCAGACTAGCCTGAAGCCCCGACCGGTCGCCTCGGCTTGCGCCAGCCTTGGCCGACCAACGAGCGGAATTTCTCGAGGCTCGGTCCTCGGATGCCAGGCTAACCCGATGATCATCCCGGGAGCAGACTAGCCTGAAGCCCCGACCGGTCGCCTCGGCTTGCGCCAGCCTTGGCCGCCAACGAGCGGAATCTCCCGAGGCTCGGCCCTCGGATGCCAGGCTAACCCGATGATCATCCCGGGAGCAGACTAGCCTGAAGCCCCGACCGGTCGCCTCGGCTTGCGCCAGCCTTGGCCGACCAACGAGCGGAATTTCCTGAGGCCTGACAACCCTCGGATGCCAGGCTAACCCGATGATCATCCCGGGAGCAGACTAGCCTGAAGCCCCGACCGGTCGCCTCGGCTTGCGCCAGCCTTGGCCGACCAACGAGCGGAATCTCCCGAGGCTCGGCCCTCAGATGCCAGGCTAACCCGATGATCATCCCGGGAGCAGACTAGCCTGAAGCCCCGACCGGTCGCCTCGGCTTGCGCCAGCCTTGGCCGACCAACGAGCGGAATCTCCCGAGGCTCGGCCCTCGGATGCCAGGCTAACCCGATGATCATCCCGGGAGCAGACTAGCCTGAAGCCCCGACCGGTCGCCTCGGCTTGCGCCAGCCTTGGCCGACCAACGAGCGGAATCTCCCGAGGCTCGGCCCTCGGATGCCAGGCTAACCCGATGATCATCCCGGGAGCAGACTAGCCTGAAGCCCCGACCGGTCGCCTCGGCTTGCGCCAGCCTTGGCCGACCAACGAGCGGAATTTTCTGAGGCCTGACAACCCTCGGATGCCAGGCTAACCCGATGATCATCCCGAGAGCAGACTAGCCTGAAGCCCCGACCGGTCGCCTCGGCTTGCGCCAGCCTTGGCCGACCAACGAGCAAAATTTCCCGAGGCTCGGCCCTCGGATGCCAGGCTAACCCGATGATCATCTCGGGAGCAGACTAGCCTGAAGCCCCGACCGGTCGCCTCGGCTTGCGCCAGCCTTGGCCGACCAACGAGCGGAATTTCCCGAGGCTCAGCCCTCGGATGCCAGGCTAACCCGATGATCATCCCGGGAGCAGACTAGCCTGAAGCCCCGACCGGTCGCCTCGGCTTGCGCCAGCCTTGGCCGACCAACGAGCGGAATTTCCTGAGGCCTAACCCTCGGATGCCTGGCCTAGCGCCGGAAGAATTCCCTGAGGCCTAACCCTCGGATGCCTGGCTTAGCGCCGGAAGAATTTTCTGAGGCCTAACCCTCGGATGCCTGGCTTAGTGCCGGAAGAATTTCCTGAGGCCTAACCCTCGGATGCCTGGCTTAGCGCCGGAAGAATTTCCTGAGGCCTAACCCTCGGATGCCTGGCTTAGCGCCGGAAGAATTTCCTAAGGCCTAACCCTCGGATGCCTGGCTTAGTGCCGGAAGAATTTCCTGAGGCCTAACCCTCGGATGCCTGGTTTAGCGCCGGAAGAATTTTCTGAGGCCTAACCCTCGGACGCCTGGCTTAGTGCCGGAAGAATTTCCTGAGGCCTAACCCTCAGATACCTGGCCTAGCGCCAGAAGAATTTCAAGAGTCGGGAGTCAGCGAGACGCTACCAAGAGTTAAAAAGAAGAAGGACGAAAGTGAAATGAAGAAACTCTATTTGCATTAACTTTCATTGTTTCAGGGCCGAGACCCATACAATTTGGCAAAACGCCAACACACAAAGAAAAGTACAGAGGGTCAGCTTGGAGGAACCCCCGGGTCGGGAACGCCCGGCACGTCTGCAAGGGGTAGGAAGACGGTTGGAGAATCAGCAGGCAATGGCGCTGGAGGGGAGTCGAGAAGGGAGATCCCACTCAGGTCAATTTCGGGGTACTTAGCCGACACCCTTGCCAGGCCTTCCTCGAAGCCTAAGACAAAGGAGTCGGACCCCGCGTCCGACATGTCACGGACGAACTCGTCAGACTGACGATAGGCCTGTACCGCCCCCGACATGTCACGGGTGAACTCGGCGGACTGACGATAAGCCTGTACCGCCTGACGCCCGATCTCCGCACTCTTCTCGGCCAGCGCCGCCTCTGCTCGCTCCATAATCTGAGCTTTTGCCTCCAAGACCTTCGCCACAATCCGGTCATCCGCCTCGGAGGAGACCCTCAGCAGATCAGCCAGGGCCTCCTTGTGCTTCGCCTCGGCAGCGATGCGAGCAGCCTCAGCCTCCTCCAGGCGCGAATGAAGCTCCTGGTCGCTCGCGCGGAACTTCTCCAAGGCCGACTCCAATTCGCCCAGCTTGGCTTCAAGAGACCGGGTTCGGTTGCGGGCGTTGTCGGCTGACCGCTGGGCCTTCTCCCACCTCTCCCGGTAGTCGGCAGCCTTCCGGGACTGCTTTTCGGCCTGCTCCTCCGCCTTCTTGATCTCGCCCTCGAGACCCGAGGCAACCTTGAGTTGCTCCTGAGCCTCCAACAGTTGCTTCTCGAGGGTGACGAAGCCGAGTGCCCGCTCTTCGGCCACCTGGAGCCTCGTCTCGAGGTCCCTGGTCGTCCTCCCCGCCGCAGCCTGACCTCCCTCCTCTACTGCCTTCAGTTGGCTCTCGGCCCTCGCCAGAAGCCTCGCCTGTTCCTCGTAGCACTCCTCCAGGCGGATCATGTACTGGGCGAGCTAAGAGATAGGAAAAACGAGGGCGTCAGGCGGGGATCAACAGAGCCTATAAATGATGAAAGCGACCAAAAGAACACTCACCGACATGAGACAGACGCAGCTGGCAGCCCCAACGTCAGGGACCCTCATCTCCCGGACCCGCCTGCGGTCCTTCTCCAGCAGCACCGTCTCGATGAGGTTTCGGGCGCCGGCGAAAGTGAAGGCCGACCCCGACTTCTCCCCGGAGTCGGACGGTGGTTCTGCAGCCTTACCCTTACCCATCGCTTGGGGAAGAGTCATGCTGACCATGCTCGGGGCGGGGACCGCCCCTGGAATTGACAGGGTCCCGCTCGGCCGGGGCCTCGGCGCGTCCCTCCTCGTATCATCCGGAGCCGACCGAGTCGAAGGCTGGGCTGGGGACCGATCACGTCCGACCCGTCCATCTCGGGCGCGCCCGGGTGATGCCTCCGGAGAAACGGTAGTCTCGGCATCGGAGGGCTGATATAGCGTCAACTGCCGGTCCGCGCCCGCGGCGTCCCCCTGATCGGTGGGTCCGGACCCGTCTGTCGGCGTCGGAGTCGCCTGCCGGCGGGACTTCTTCGCCGGAGGGGCCCCGCTCGGAGGAGCTCGTTTCTTCCTCCGGACCGCTTCCAGTAGGGACGTCCTACCGACAGCCGTTGCCTTGTCCGACCGCATGATGTCGTCGATCTCTGCAAAAAGGACGAGATGGTCGGAGGCTGAGAAACTGAAGGAAAGAAGAAACGAAATAGGAGAAAAGAGCTAAAAAAGAAATGGTGGCGGGCTCACGGTCAGCGGGGACCGAGCTCAGACCGACGTTCACCAAGGTATCCTCGGAAATAAGGCGAGCCACCGGGGGGAGCCGGCCCTCGGCAACCAACTCCTTCAAGACGGCGACGCCATCGGATTCCTCCCTCGACAACCTCGATAGGCCAATCGGGGACTTCATCGGCGTCTCCCAGGTTGCCCTGATTCCCCAAGAGGGATCTGCGTCAACGAAAAAGAAGCGCCCCTTCCAGCCGTGAATGGAGGTAGGAGCCTCCTTGACGAGGCCGCACCCTCGCCGCGCCGCAAAGCACCACCACCCTTTATCCTGGGGGTGGCCGCTCAGGCCGTAGCATTCCCAAAAGACATTCAGGGTGGCGGAAACCTCGTGCATGCGGCAGAGAACCTGAAAGGCCGTCAGGGCGCGCCATGAGTTCGGCACCAGTTGCGTCGGCGCCACTCTTAAACCCCGAAGCACCTGAACGACTAAGTCCGAGGGGGGAAAGCGGAACCCGGCCTGAAGAATGCCCTCATTGATGGCAACCTTCCCTGGAGGAGGATGGGACATCCTCTCCTCAGGCCCCGGGAGCGTAACATTGCAGGCCTCGGAAAGGTGGTATCGAGCCACGAACCTATCTAGGTCTTCGGCGACCAACTCCGACTTAATGCGGTCTGCTCTCACTTCGCCCATCCCTAATGGCCAGTGAATCTACGGTCAGGACAGGGTCAAGAAGGGGGAAAGGACCGGAACGACTGGAGTACACTAATACAAAAGGAGAGTATGGAGAGCCCTAAATTGAAGAATGGGGCAACTCACCGGAAGAGAAGGAAGAACGGCTCCGAGAGCGTCAAAGGAGGAGCAAGCGAACAGTCCGACGGCGATGACGGCAGCGCAAAGGAGAAACTCGAAGATGTCTGTAAAGAGAAAGGCGGACGGAGGAGGACCCCCGGTTAAATAGGCGGAAAGGTGGGTGACGCCTCGGTGACGCCAGAGGACGCCTGGCTGCCGAAGGGTCGCTCGCGCCCCAAAGGCGAATCGACGCCATTAAGGAAGGATGTCCGCCGAAATCCTCAGACTGCCAGGTCAGCAACAACCGCCATACGCCATAAAGAAGGCGGGGAGCTCGAAGCGCGCGCGCCTCTCCGAGGGATGGCGGCAATCTCGAAGCATCACTTCCTTCACCCGTTCCCCTTCTGGTTCCAGGCTCGGAAGTGGGGGGCTACTGTTACGGGGGAACTCAGCCACCATGCCCCACGTGACCGGCACGCGCGCCCAAGAAGACTACAGCTGCCCCTTGATCCAGTAACCCGACCCCGAGTCGGATATCTTCGGCTTCGCAGCCCGACCCCGAGTCGGCTGCCCCTTGATCCAGCAATCCGACCCCGAGTCGGCAATCTCTCGACAACGACAGGCTGTTCCCCTGAAGCACGCCGCGACCCTCTGCTCCACTACTCCCTGCAACGGTCGTATCCGGCGCTGCTCCACGATCTCCTGTAACAGCCGTACAAAGCGGAGCTCCACTACGCCCTGTCATGGCCGTACCCAGCGCTGCCCCACGACGCCCTGTAACGGCCATGTCAGTGGCAACTCCATCGTGCCACATGATGACCAACCCCCCAGAAGGACCCCCCAGCCTGGTATATATGCGGCTGGGGGGAGAAGGGGGGAGGTAAGCAAGAACTTCCAGAGCATTCTCCTACTTGCTACTATTATCTCTCCTTCTCCTCCAATCTCCTCTGACTTGATCGTCGGAGGGCCCCCACTACCCCAGTGGTGGTGCGAGGCTTGCTTGCAGGTTTTCCGGTGGAAGGTGGAGCGCAATCAACACCAACCAAGGCAACTCAGACGGAATTCCGTTCACACCGCTGTGCCAATCGTTCTCGGTTTGGACCACCAGCAACAATATGGATTTAGCAGTGCTCTAGAAAAGTGACATGGGCTATTGTGAGTTTGAAATATTACAAAAGTCACATGTAGGAGGATAATATGAAAGATGATTAATTGAATTGTAGAAAACTTGAGGAAGAGTGAAAATGTAAGATGAAATGGAATTTGGAGTTGAACCTTAAGGAGTATTTGTCCTAATGATGAAGCATATGGTTCAAATTTGAGATGAAAAGGATGTGTAGGTAGGAAGAAATTAGGATAAAAATATTATTAAAATATTTTCAAAGCATATATAGGTCTAGATGTATTCTAGTACAAGTATAGACCTATTAGTTATCGAGCTATTAGATCTTAAAAAAATTATGTACATGTTTAATGGATATGGTTAGGTGTAATACTGATGGAGGGGCACTCTCGGTCCCCAAGCCCCACACCACGCCTTCCTTTGCTGCTTGGCTTCTAGTCGGGATTGCAATGCTGTCGTGGACCGATTGGAAGGTAGCGCCAACGATTTGCCCGTCGGAATTGAAATTGGCAGCCTAAGTTAGTTGGAAAACTCGGATGGTTGGAAAGTGATTGCACTGTGGCTATTTATTTGAACTAAAATGAGGAATACAAAGTACAAATGCAACAAATAAATCTAGTGGGGTATACAAGGTTCCCACACTAGCCCAATCTACTAAAGACTCGGAAGGAATCCCTAATAGCCCAATCTAGCAGAGGTAAACATGCCTCTGGCTAGCCTAATCTAGTGAGAACTTAGTGTGGCTCTCCCTAGCCCAAGCTTTATGGCCGAATTACAAGTGGACTCTCCACTAGTTTCTAGATATTCTGGATGGATCCTCGCTTCTGCCCTTCAAGGATATTTATAGACTGCAAGGTTGGATGCAGTTGCTGGAAGGCAGTTGTCCCTTGGTTGCGGTTGGCTGCGATTGGTTGTAGTTGGCTCGCGAAATTCGGCTAACCGGACCGCACAACTTGGAAAGCTTGGCGCGCCTCCAGGCGAGGTTCGTTGTCACACTCCTCGGACTTTTGGATGCTTGGGGTGGGATTTGGGTGGATGCCCTGCCGGTATAGTAGGATGCCGCTGTTGCGGCATGCTCGCGCATGGCCACGGCCACGGGCACCGGCATTCGGCCAAGGCCGTAGCAAGGCCAAAGCCATGGCTTGGCCAAGTCCATTTGTCACGCTCCTCGGACTTTTGGACCCTCGAGGTGGAATTTGGGTAGATGCCCTGCTAGTATAGTAGTGGGCCACTGCTACGACACGCCCGTGCATGGCCACGACCACGAGCGCCCGCGCACGGCCAAGGCCATGGCTCGGCCGAACCCATTTGTCACGCTCCTCGAACTTTGGAACCCTCGGGGTGAACTTTGGTCGGATGCCCTGTTGGGGTAGTAGGGAAGAACTTGCCTGCTGGGGTCGGACAAAAGTGCGCACAAGGGCGCGCACGGCTGGACAACCGCACCCAAGCTTGTAGGCTGTGCGCTTGGGCAAGAGCGCGCGCAAGGGTGTGCACAGTTGGTCGAGCGTGCAGAAGCATATGAGTTGCGCACTCCGCCGTTGTCTTGTGCGCATGGTTGGTTGGCGCGTGCGGCTGGTCAGGCGTACAAGCACTTGTGCGCAGCACGCACGGCAGTTGCTTTGTTTGGCTAGCGCACTCATCTGGTCGAGCGTGCTTGGTTGGCTGGTGGCCGTTGTCTCGTGCGCAAGGGCGCGCGCATCTAGCCGGGTGCGCAAGCACTTGGTTGGTGCCCATTGTGTTGATGGGGCGAACTCTGGCGCGCGGGCTAGTCCTGCGCGCTGCTGTCGGTGTTGTTGCACACAGGCACTGGTCTTGGCCGGCGCATGTGCCTGATTGCCTTTGCCCCTTTCGGTCGCCTAAGGCTTGGTCAGCCTGTAGGCTCATCAGTTGTCCGATTTGGTCCTTGAGTGTTGCTTGGACCTCACCTGGCTGATTGCCATGGCTGTGTGGTTTTGGGGGGTTTCCATCAATCCCCCTTCCTTCAAGAATATCCTTGTCCTTGAGGATGAAAGTTGGATAAGACCGAGCTACCTCATTGTAGTGCTCCCAAGTAGCCTTCTTTTTCGGTAATCTATCCCACTGAATAAGGACTTGCCAGTCCTTCTGGCGAATTCGTCCCCTTGGCCGGTATGGTGGAATGTTGATGGGCTTGGATTTCTCGTTCAACCTGATAGGGTGGTCGAAGGGCCTTTGCGGTGGTAGGGATGTGGGTTCTTCCTCCAGGTCGCTTTGATGTGCCTTCAGTATATTTTGGGTTGGCAAAGGCAGTGCCTCAAGTTCGATGTCGGGTTGCAACCGAGAGTTAGGTTCCTCTTGGCCGTGGTTGGTTAGTAGCATAGCAAAGTAGTTAGCTTCGCCTCTGCAACATTGCTCCAGCATGTTGTCCTCGTAAGGCCGTATCTCTTTGCTGCGAATTGCTGTCCACCACTTTCTTTGCCCTCCGATCCTGAATTTCATTGTCATCGAGCCGTAGTTAGTGACTACTTTGCCCAAACTCCGTAGCCATGTATTGCCTAGGACTATGTCTAGTCCGACGAGTTGTAGAACATGCAGGTCCACTTTGATTCAGACTCCCTGTACATTTAGCTTGACTTCTCGGACAGTCTCCTTGCAAGTAAGCTTTTCGCCGCTGGTCACTTTAACATCAAATGGCTCTATGGCTTCTCCTTTCAAGCCTACTTTCTTGAGGATTTTAGAATTTATAAAATTGTGAGAAGATCCAGTGTCAACTAACAGAGATACGTTGTGCTTGCCGATCCATGCCATGAGCCTCATGGTGGAAGGCTGCTGCACTCCTGATAATGCATGTAGGGATAACTCGGCTTCATCGTCTTCCTCGATTTTTTTAGTGGGCTCCAGGGCACTGTTGCTTTCATATGTTTCTGCGGTGCCTTCGGTTTCCTTTTCACTGTCAACGTCTAGCAGGTAAACCTGACCAGACTTGCAGCGATGCTCTTGGTTCCATTTGTCGCCACATTTGAAATATAGACCCTGCTTGATGCGGTCTTGAAGCTCTTCTTGGGTGAGTTTTTTGATGGGTTGTCGCTTGCGGCTGGGTGCCACAGCCTCTTTTCCTTTAAAATCTGTTTTGGATGGTAGGAATTCAGTGACCTTGTTGTTAGACCCATCCTTGGCCATTTGCCGCTTCAGCCGATAACTTTGATCAAAGATCTCAGCCATGCACATTGCCTTATGTAGCCTAGTCGGCTACTTGAGCTTTATCTCTTTGGCTAGCCATGGTTTGAGACCGTCAATGAAGGTCCCAAGCAAGGCTTCTTCGGACCGTCCACTGACCAAGATCTGTAGTTGCCGGAATTCATCGATGTAGCCTCGGACTTTGCCTTCTTGTTTAAGTTTGGCAAGTTGGCCATGATGGTTGATGATGGGAGAAGGCCCCCATTACACCATGAACTCTTCTACAAAGGCAGACCAACCCATTTTCCTGCCTTCCTTCTCATACAAGGCCTGTATCCATCTCCACCACCGGTTTGCCCTGCCTTCTATGTGGAAACTTACAAGGGTCACTCGATCAGTCTTTGGCACTTCATACACATCGAAATACTGATTGGTCTTGCCTAACCACTCATATGGGTCTTCCCCACTAAACCTCGAAAAATTTATCTTGGATGATTTAAGCCCTCGCTCCCTCGGCCGAGGACCCCCTTCACCAAGGTCTTCCTCCCGACCTCCTTGCATTCTCCTCTCCCTGTGCTTCCGTCGGACATGAGGCCTATAAGCAGGGAAGGATTCCTCTTCTGCCATGACTTCCTCTCCATAGCAATCTTCTTGCCTCACACCCTCTCTATTTTCTTCAACCCATCTCTCAAACATTACCCCGGGTCCTTCTATTCTACTCTCCAGTCTCCTATTTTCCCTCATGCCATAACCCCAACTGCCTTTGTCACTCTCCTGGCCCTGCCTTGAGGCATGCGACTTAGGCCTCTCCCTCTGATTTTTCTCTCTTCCCCTCTCCTCCATTCTTCTCTCCAATCTTTCTATGCTAGCATGTGTCTCCCTTCTCATCTCCACTCCTTCTCTTCTCATCTCGGCCAAGGTATTGGATAGGGTTTGCAATGCCTTGCCAAGTTGCACGGAATGGCCTTCCAAGGCCTCAAGCCTTTGCTGTTGGTCATTTGAGTTCCCCACGGACTCCATCTTCTCAAGGCTGAAATTCACAGAAAGGAAAGATCAAGTGTGGTGTTACCTCTTGAGATAAATTATCTCAATGAAAGCACCAATGATGGAGGGGCACTCTCGGTCCCCAAGCCCCACACCATGCCTTCCTTTGCTGCTAGGATTGCAACGCTACTGTGGACCGATTGGAAGGTAGCGCCAAGGATTTGCCTGTCGGAACTGGAATTGGCAGCCTAAGTTAATTGAAAAACTCGGATGGTTGGAAAGTGATTGCACTGTGGCTATTCATTTGAACTAAAATGAGGAATACAAAGTACAAATGCAACAAATAAATCTAGTGGGGTATACAAAATTCCGCACTAGCCCAATCTACAAAGGACTCGGAAGGAATCCCTAATAGCCCAATATAGCAGAGGTAAACATGCCTCTGGCTATCCTAATCTAGTAAGAACTTGGTGTGGCTCTCCCTAGCCCAAGCCTTATGGCCGAATTACAAGTGGACTCTCCACTAGTTTCTGGATATTCTGGATGGATCCTCGTTTCTGCCCTTCAAGGGTATTTATAGATTGCAAAGTTGGATGCAGTTGCTAGAAGGCAGTTGTCCCTTGGCTGCGGTTGGCTGTAGTTGGTGGATTGGCTGCCGTTGGCTCGCGAAATCCGGCTAACCGGGCCGCACAACTTGGAAAGCTTGGCGTGCCTCCAGGTGAGGTTCGTTGTCACGCTCCTCGAACTTTTGGATGCTTGGGGTGGGATTTGGGTGGATGCCTTGCCGGTATAGTAGGAGGCCACTGTTGCAGCGCGCCCGCGCATGGCCACGGCCACGGGTGCCCGCATTCGGCCAAGGCCGCAGCAAGGCCAAGGTCATGGCTTGGCCAAGTCCATTTGTCATGCTCCTCGGACTTTTGGACCCTCGGAGTGGGATTTGGGTGGATGCCCTGCTAGTATAGTAGGGGGCCACTGCTGCGGCACGTCCGTGCATGGCCATGGCCACGAGCGCCCGTGCACGGCCAAGGCCATAGCTCGGCCAAACCCATTTGTCACGCTTCTTGGACTTTGGAACCCTTGGGGTGAACTTTGGCCAGATGCCCTGTTGGGGTAGTAGGGAAGAACTTGCCCGCTAGGGTCGGACAAGAGTACGCACAAGGGCATGCACAGCTGGATGGCCGCGCCCAAGCTTGTAGGTTGTGCGCCTGGGCAAGAGCGCGCGCAAGGGTGCGCACAGTTGGTCGGGTGAGCAGAAGCTTATGAGTTGCATGCTCCGCCGTTGCCTCGCGCGCAAAGGCGCGCACAGTTGGTTGGCGCGCGCAGCTAGTCGGGCGTGCAAGCACTTGTGTACATGTTGGAGGGCGGCTCTCAGCCCCAAGTCGCCACACCAAGCCTTGCACCTTAGCTCCTTGCGGATGCCTCAAGATGTACGGATGCGGGCCGAACGAGTAACGCCGGTTGTGTGCCGAGCACTTAGTAACCAAGGGAATCAAGGCAAAGGGCGGGTCTACTGGCTGCAGCTTGACCCGACCCTTGTCTTGAATGAAAACAACTCAAGAACACAAGTAGATTTAGAGAAAAGCTTGAGGTGGTTTCTATTCCCAAAATAAAGCTACAAGCATAAATCTAGTGGAACTATGATGGGTTCTCACTAGCCCAAGTCCTTAGAGAAACTCTAGGTCCGAATACATAGGGACAAGTCCCTCCCAAGCCCTTAGGCCAAATACAAGTGGAAACACTCACTAGACAATGGTTCAAAAGTCCCCTAAGGATGTCCCTCTATGGCTTATTTATAGCCTTACAAGTCTTCATATGGATGCCCAAAAGGATGGCTAAGGCATGGCTTCATAGGGCCTAGGCATGGCCAAGGCCATGGTTGCTTGTGGCACACAAGGCTGCACACTTGGCATGGTTGCTGCAGCAAGGTCCCTGGCAAGGCTGTGGCATGGGTTGGCAGCATGGCTGGCAAGGCTGGCAGGGCTGTGGCAGGTTGCAGGGCATGGCTGTGTGCTGATATGGCTGTGGTAGGGCTGCTACAGTGGCTGGCAGGGCCATGGCATGGTTGCAGGACATGGCTGGGCCAAGGCAGGGTGCTGGCAGGTCTGCAGGCCAAAGTTGAGGCTGGCATGGGCGTGGCAAGGCTTTGGCAGGCCAATGGCAGGTGGCTGGGCATGGATGCAGGACTAGGCATGGTGCTGGCAGGGCTGGCAGGGCCATGGACATGGCCTGGCAGGGCTGCAGGGCATGGCTGGCAGGCTGGGCAGCAGGCATGGCTGTGGCAAGGCCTTGGCAGGCGCTGGGCAAGGGCAAGCTAGCCTGGCCTGGGCGGCATGGGCGTAGCATGGCATGGCAGGCGCTGGGCAGGGGCCTGGCTGGCCTGGCCTGAACGGCATGGGCGCGAGAGGGCATGGCAGGCGCTGGCTGGCCATGGCCTGGCATTGGGCAGGCCAGGGCATGGCCTTGGCAGGTCGCTGCAGGCGTCCAGCATGGGCGCGGCAGGGCTAGCCTGGCGCTGGGCGCGCGCAGGCCATCCTGCCGCACGACATAGGCATGCGGTACGGCGGCCACGTGTGCAGGCGGGCGCGTGCCGGGCGCGCACGGGCAGGCGCGGGACGTGCACAGGCGCGCGCTGGCGGGCGCAACTGGCGCGGGCTGCGGCGAGGTTCGCTGTGCCGAACCTCGCCCTATCACACCCTTGAAAAGGTCGGAATGGAGTAACCAAATTTTTTTTGAGTTTCCCCTCTTTTCGGTGTGCGGCACTAAGGCAATGCCCTCGCCAAAGCCTTAGTCAGCCTTCCACACGTACTCACGGCTTAGGATCAGCCCACATGCCTTCGGCCTAACTCTTGGACACTTAGCCAACCATTCCACACACCATCTCAAAAGTGCACGGGGATGAAGGGAAAGGAGCCTTTCATTTCCACTCATCATTGCAAAATCCTCCCTCACAAGCCGAGGGAATAGCTTAGCTTCCTGCTACTCCAAAAAACCCTTCCAGCCACCCAAATGGCTCGACCAAACTCCCCTTGGTCGTGGCCTGCACTTAGCCACACTCCGCCTAAGTGTTGGCCGATGGAATTCCTTCAAGGCAAACCCTTTTCCTTAGAGTCCTTCACTCGGCCTGCACCCAAAAATCTCCCAAGTGCCCGAGCTGACTCAACCTTAGCTCTCTCGGACTCCAAGTGAATCCCAATTTTTGCTCTGAACCAAGCCCTTCACAAGCTAGCCTAAGAGCCCTTCTTCCTCTCCTCAACCAGCCACAACCCGAGTCCTTATATAGGCTCTCCTTGGGTTGGTTACAAAGGTAGTTACAAGGCTAACCGACTAACCACCTAACTGATTCGGTTGAGTCGGTTGCAACTCCACCAACTAACTTCGGTTAGTTGTTGCAACCGCTTCTTGATTTTTGGCTCAGCCCATGTGCCATCCGCCAAGTCAGCCAACCAGCCATCCGGCCAAAGCCCAGTGCCCAGATCCTGTCTGCCCATGTGTCCGACCAGCCAACAGCCCTTGGCCGCTCGGTTTGGCTGGGTGTTCTGCAGTCTGGCTGCAGTCCAGCCTGCTATCGCCCAGTCTAGCCGACCGTTGTGTCCAAGCGCCGCCCCGTGCGTGCCCCGCGCGCATCTGTGCCTGGCCCACGTGCTCTGGTGCGCTCCGCCTGCGCGCACCTGCACCCGTGTTGGAGGGTGGCTTTCGGCCCCCAAGCCACCACACCAAGTCTTGCTCGTGCGCACCTTGCGGATGCCTTAAAGTTGTTGGAAAAGGGCCAATCGGGTAACGCCAAGGTAGTTGAGCTTGTGCCGCGGTGTGCCAAGCTCTTAAGTAGCCGAGGGAATCAAGGCAAGGGGAGGGTCTACTGGTTGCAGCTTGACCCGACCCTTGGCTTGAGAAGAAAACAATCAAACTTAAGAGTATTTGTGGAGAAAGTTAGAGGAACGCTTGATTGATTCTATTTCCCAAAATGAAGCTTACAAGCAAAATATCCAAGGGAAACTATGATGGGTTTCCCCTAGCCCAAGTCTTGGACAAACCCCAAGACCGAATACAAAGAGACAAGGTCCCTCCCAAGCCACTAAGGCCGAAATACAACAAGTGCTAAGATGCAAGATAAAAGATGTAAGATGGTCAAAAGAGCCTCATTCCCTCTTATTTATAGTGCTTCCCAAGTGGCCCAAGAGTGGCCAAGGCATAGGGGTCTTCATGGCATGAGAAGGGCCAAAGGCTTGGCCAAGGCATGGGCAAGCCTTGGACATAGGCTGTTGGCCCGGCTGGGGCCTTGGCAGGGGGCTGGCAGGCCTATGGCACGGCCTGGGCGCGGCAGGCTGGCTGGCAGGGCGCCTGGGCGCGCGGCAGGGCGCCTGGGCGCGCGGCAGGGCGCCTGGGCGCGCGGCAGGGCGCCTGGGCGCGCGGCAGGGGCGCGGCAGGGCGCCAGGGGGCGCGGCAGGGCGCCAGGGGGCGCGGCAGGGGCGCGGCAGGCGCGCGTGGGCGCGGCAGGCGTGCGGCAGGGCGCGGCACGGGCGCCGAGGCGCGGCAGGCGTGCGGCAGGGCGCGGCACGGGCGCCGAGGCGCGGCAGGCGGCGTGCGCAGGGGCGGTCGGGCGCGCGTGGGCGCGCGCGCAGGTCCGGTCGGGCGCGCGTGGGCGCTCGCGCAGGCGGCGCGCAGGGACGGTCGGCCGCGCCTGGGCGCGCGCGCAAGCGGCGAGGTTCGCTGGGCCGAACCTCGCCCGGGCATGCTGGCGGGCGCGCGGCCGGGTGCGCGGGCGGGCGCGCGGCCGGGCGCGCGGGCGGGTGCGCGGCCGGGCGCGCGGGCGGGCGCGCGGGCGGGCGTGCGGGCCCTGCGGTCAGCGGCGAGGTTCGCTGGCCCGAACCTCGCCTGGGCGTGCAGGCGCGCGCCTGGGCGCGCGGGCGGGCGGCTGGGCGCGCGGCCTGTGTCCTGGGCGTGCCCAGCCGTGGCCTGAGTGTGGCTGTGGCCTGGGCTCGCCCAGCCATGGCCTGGGCGCGCCCAGCAGTGGGCTGAGGCATGCTTGGGCATGTCTTGGGCGTGCTCGAGCGTGGGCACGGGCGCGGCCTTGGTTGGGCACGGTCATGGGTGAGCTTGGCCGAGTGGAGAAGAGCTTGGCCAAGGCTAGGCCAAGCATGGAGGGGCTTGGCCAAGGCTTGGCCAAGCGTAAATGGGCTTCGGCCAATGCTTTCCAAGCAAAATAGTAAACTCATAACTTGGCATGTCCTTTCGTGGTCCTCCTCCGGGCCGGTATTTCCCCTTGGTTGAAGGCCCCGACGGTGGCGCTTGCGAGGGTCTTCAACATTCTCCCTCCCTTGAAGAATATCCTTGTCCTCAAGGATAAAATGTGGGTATCGCCGGGTCATTTCTTCATAATTCTCCCAAGTGGCCCCTTCTTTTGGCATACCTTCCCATGAGATTAAGACTTGCCATTCTTTTCTTCGTTCTCTCCCTTTCCTCCAAATGCGGTATTTAATGGCTTCCTTGGGTTGGAGTAATAATCTTCCATCATGATCATAGGTGGGTAAGTCTTTTTCTATCAATGAAGGGTCACCCACCGCTTTCTTGAGTAGCGACACATGAAAGACCGGATGTAGCAATGAAGTAGTGGGCAAGTCCAACCGGTATGCTACTTCTCCCATTCTTTCCACTACTTTGAATGGCCCATAAAACCTTTGAGAGAGTTTGTGGCTAAAATTCTTCTTGAGAGATTTTTGAGTGTAAGGTTGTAACTTTAAATAAACAAAATCTCCGGGATTGAAGGTTACCTCTCTTCGGTTTTTGTCATAATACCTCTTCATTCTTTCTTGGGCCTTCTTGAGCTCCCTTCTTGCATTGGTTAGAGCTTCATCTCTTCCGGCCAATGTTTGTTCTACTTCTTCATTCTTGGCCGTCCCCCTCTCATGTCGGTGCAAACCCGGAGGTGGTCTCCCATAAACTAACTCAAATGGGCTAGTTTTGATAGATGCATGAAAGGTAGTGTTGTACCAATATTCGGCCCAAACAATGAACTCTCCCCATTTGGATTGTTGGTTGTGGCAAAAACATCTTAAATATTGTTCAAGGGTCCGGTTGGTTACCTCCGTTTGCCCATCCGTTTGAGGATGATAGGATGAGCTTGTCTTCAATATGCTCCCTTGAAGTGTGAATAATTCTTTCCAAAATGTGCTCATAAATACCCTATCCCGATCGGATACTATGCTCTTTGGGACACCATGCAACTTGATTACCGACTCCACAAATGATGTAGCCACCGACTTGGCCGTGTAGGGGTGTTTGATGGGGATGAAATGAGCATATTTGCTTAGTCGGTCCACTACCACTATGATGACTTCATACCCTTTGCTAGTAGGCAATCCTTCAACAAAATCCATAGAGATGTCTTCCCAAATCATACTTGGAATAGGGAGTGGTTGAAGAAGACCCATTGGTGCCCTTGGATCATACTTGATCTTTTGGCAAATTTCACATCCGGCCACCAATGCCTTGACTTCGGCTTTAAGTCCCTCCCAATAGAAGAAGTGCTTAACTCGGATATAAGTGCGAAACCAACCCGAGTGTCCACCCTCCTTACTATTGTGAAAATGATCAAGGATGTTTCTTCTCAAATTAGGGACATTAGGTACATAGACATACCCTTTGTAGATGATGAGTCCTTCCTTGAGCTTGTAGTTGGCCACCCCCTCAGTTGAAGCTTCAATCTTTTCTTTGATCTCCAAGGCTCGAGCATCAAGCTTGTTTGCCTCCCGGATTTGGTCCCAAATCCTCCATTCGATCCCACTAAGAGCCATGGAAGTAGGCTCTTCTCCTTCGGCCGCCCAAAGCATTGGGCTTCCTTCTTTCCTTGATAGTGCATCCGCCACCTTGTTCTCCTTCCCCGGTTGGTATACAATGTCATATTCAAAGCCAAGTAGTTTGACTAAGAATTTTTGTTGATCCGGGGTCACAATTTTTTGCTCCAAAAGATGCCTTAATGCTTGTTGATCGGTGATAATAGTGAACTTCTTCCCAAGTAAATAGGGCCTCCATACCTTGACGGCATGCACCAATGCTAGTAGCTCCCTTGCATATGTTCCCCACGCCTTCTTCATGGGGCCCAAGGCTTTGGAGAGGAAGGCTAGGGGCCTCTTTTGCTGCACAAGGACCGCTCCGATGCCATCTCCACTTGCATCGGTGTAGACTTCAAATGGAATAGAGAAGTCCGGAAGTGCTAGGACCGGTGTTTGAGTCATGGCCCTCTTCAAGTTGTCAAATGCTTCTCTCGACTCCGGAGTCCATTCAAATTCTCCCTTCTTCAACATGGAAGTTAGAGGTCTAGCAATCAACCCATAGTTCTTCACAAACCTCCGATAGTACCCGGTCAATCCCAAGAACCCTCTAAGAGCCGAGATGTTCTTGGGTAGAGGCCAATCCACCATAGCCTCAATCTTCCTTTGGTCCACCTTCACACCTTCTCCCGATATGATGTGCCCTAAATATTCTAACTCCTTTTGGGCAAAGGCACATTTGGAAGGCTTGATGTAGAAGTGGTGCTTCTCCAAGATGGATAACACAACCTCCAAATGTTTGACATGCTCTTCCATAGAGTGGGAGTAGACCAAGATATCATCAAAAAATACTAGCATGAACTTCCTCAAGTAAGGCCGGAATACCTCATTCATTGTAGCTTGAAATGTGGAAGGAGCATTGCAAAGGCCAAATGGCATGACAAGATATTCGTAGTGGCCCGAATGTGTCCGGAATGCCGTCTTGTGAATGTCTTCCTCCTTCATTCGAATTTGGTGGTACCCCGCCCTTAAATCAAGTTTGGTGAAGACCGTTGCACCATGTAGTTCATCAAGCATCTCATCCACCGTGGGAATGAGGAATCGATCCTTGATAGTTGCTTCATTCAAGGCCCGGTAGTCGGTGCAAAATCTCCATGTGCCATCTTTCTTCTTCACAAGTAGAACCGGAGATGAGAAGGGACTTGTGCTATGGCGGATCAACCCTTGCTTCAACATCTCCTCCACTTATCTCTCTATCTCCTCTTTTTGAAAATGAGCATACCGGTAGGGTGGAACGTTCACCGGTGTAGCTTCATTCTTCAATCTTATAGGGTGATCAAAGCTTCTTGGAGGTGGGAGAGATGTGGGTACCTTCATAACATCATGGTGAGCCTCCAATAAGCTTCGGATCTTTGGAGGGATGCCCTCCAACTCATCTTCTTTCTTGTCTTCTTCTTGGTGTTGGCCGGTCACCACAATGGCATAGCAAGAAGCTCCTCCTTTGCATAGCTTCTCTATCATGTTGGCTTCGCAAGACCGCACCTCTTTGTTGCTCATGGCGGTCCACTTCTTCTTTTGGCCTCCAAGCTTGAACTCCATAGTCATGGTGCTATAGTCGGTTAGCACCTTCCCCAAGCCTTTGAGCCAAGCATTGCCCAACACCACGTCCAAGCCGACTAGTTGAAGAACATGTAGGTCGGCCTTGACCCTTACTCCTTGGATATTCATGCGAACATCCCTTACCACCTCTTGACATTTGAGCTTCTCCCCACTAGCGACCTTTACTTCAAAGGGCTCCACGGTCGCCCCTTTCAATCCAACCTTCTTCACTATTCCGGAGTTGATAAAATTATGGGATGAACCGCTATCTACCAAGAGAGATACCTCATGTTTGCCCACCCATGCCATCAAACGCATGGTGGACGGTCTTTGTACTCCGGACATGGCATGCAAGGATAGCTCGGCCTCTTCTTCTTCCGGGCTAAAATCAGCCCCATGGTCTTGCTCCTCCTCATCTTCTTCCTCCGAAGCCTCCGAGGTAGCTTCCTCCTCCTCGGAGCCCACATCTAGAAGGAAAGCTTGACCGGTTTTGCATTGATGGCCCCGGCTCCACTTGTCACCACATTTGAAGCATAGTCCCTTCTTGATGTAGTCTTGGAGCTCATCTCTAGAAAGCTTCTTGACATGTTGAGGCCGCTCCTTGTACTTCTTCACTTCTTCTTTCCCCTTCCAAGGCCCCTTCGGTGGTAGTGATGTAGAGGCCTTGTTGTTGAAGCTTTCCTTGGACATTTTCTTCTCCATGCCATAGCTTTGGTCCAAGATCTCGGCCATCCTCATAGCTTCTTGTAATCTTGCCGGTTGCTTCAACTTTAACTCCTTGGCAAGCCAAGGCTTCAAGCCATCAAGAAAAGTGCCCAACAATGCTTCTTCCGACCATCCACTCACCATGGTTTGTAGAAGCCGGAACTCATCAATATATGCTTGCACTCTTCCTTCTTGCTTTAGCTTGGCGAGTTGGCCATGATGATTCACAACGGGAGAAGGCCCCCATTGTGACATGAACTCCTTCACGAAGGCCGTCCACCCAAGCCTCTTGCCATCTTTCTCATATAGGTCACGGATCCACCTCCACCACCGGCTAGCTCTTCCCTCAAGATGGAAACTAGCTAATGTGACCCGATCCCTCCTTGGTACTTCATAGACATCAAAATATTGCTCGGCTTTGTCCATCCATTCATAAGGATCACCACCGCCGAACTTGGGAAAGTCAATCTTCGGTTTTCTTAGCCCTCTATCTTGGTGTCTTGGGCCCCTAGCGTAATCTTCATCATAGTCTTCATTCCTCCTTCTTCCTTCCATGAAGTTCCTCCGGCCTATAGGCCTTTGGTCATGGAATGGATCTCCCTCGGGTTCACTCCCCTCTTCACTATGGCTAGGTCCCTCTTCTTCTATCCACCTCTCAATCTCTATCCCCCGGGCTTCAATTCTTCCTCCTCTCCTCCGAGGCCTCCGGTGATCTAGCTCCTCCATTCGGTTAGCTCGTAGGCTTTCCGCATCACTTCTCCTCTCATCCCTTCCATGACCCCGCCGTGAGGCGTGCGACCATGGCTCCTCATCATTTGATCTTTTATGCTCTCTTTCTCTTTCTTTTTCTCCAATCCTCCTCTCTAACCTCTCCAAGTGAGCATTCATCCCGGCTAGGGTATTGGATAGATTTTCTAGGGTTCGATTTTGGCTTTCAAGGGTTCGGTTTAGGTGGGCCGAACTCCCCTCCAATGCCTCTAGCCGAGCATGGTGAGAATTTGAATTAGCTCCCGACTCCATTGTTTTGCTTCTACAAATGCACCTCCAAACCTCCTTTGGCCGTCACCCAAGGGATGAACCGACCCTCCTTCTTATATATATTTTTGAAAGGTACACCACTCAATCAACTCCAATTACAACAATGGTTTACAACAAATAAGCCTCACAACCCGAGAGTAACGTGTTGTTGCTCTACTTGCTCCCTACCCGGTGTAGTTAGGAGGACACGAGGTACTACCAGTAGCCTCCCTCTTGTGCCGTCCCTCTATACCCTAACACCGAATAGTTGGGTCAAATAGCGCCGGGTACTACCAGTAGCCTCCCCGTTGGCACTATCCCTATGATGAGCAAAATAGAAGAACAAACCGTCCTCTTTACAACAAAAATGTTCTCACTCCCTTTTGCAAGCAAGGAATTTAAAGTGCCAAAATTTAAGTACTACTTGCAAGTAAAGAACTTCTAGTTTACCCTCCCACACTCACAACAAGAAAGTCTAAGTGCAAGAAGTAGTAGGAATCTTAAGGCTCACTTCTAAGCATGCAAGAAAGTAGTACTCCTTAATTCCACCCCGAATTGAAAATTTCTTGGTTTCAAGGGCGTTACCTCTTTGGAGAGACCTCCCTCGGAAGTCTCTCAATGAAAGCACCAATGTTGGAGGGTGGCTTTCGGCCCCCAAGCCACCACACCAAGTCTTGCTCGTGCGCACCTTGCGGATGCCTTAAAGTTGTTGGAAAAGGGCCGATCGGGTAACGCCAAGGTAGTTGAGCTTGTGCCGCGGTGTGCCAAGCTCTTAAGTAGCCGAGGGAATCAAGGCAAGGGGAGGGTCTACTGGTTGCAGCTTGACCCGACCCTTGGCTTGAGAAGAAAACAATCAAACTTAAGAGTATTTGTGGAGAAAGTTAGAGGAACGCTTGATTGATTCTATTTCCCAAAATGAAGCTTACAAGCAAAATATCCAAGGGAAACTATGATGGGTTTCCCCTAGCCCAAGTCTTGGACAAACCCCAAGACCGAATACAAAGAGACAAGGTCCCTCCCAAGCCACTAAGGCCGAAATACAACAAGTGCTAAGATGCAAGATAAAAGATGTAAGATGGTCAAAAGAGCCTCATTCCCTCTTATTTATAGTGCTCCCCAAGTGGCCCAAGAGTGGCCAAGGCATAGGGGTCTTCATGGCATGAGAAGGGCCAAAGGCTTGGCCAAGGCATGGGCAAGCCTTGGACATAGGCTGTTGGCCCGGCTGGGGCCTTGGCAGGGGGCTGGCAGGCCTATGGCACGGCCTGGGCGCTGTGGCAGGGCGCCTGGGCGCGGCAGGCTGGCTGGCAGGGCGCCTGGGCGCGCGGCAGGGCGCCTGGGCGCGCGGCAGGGCGCCTGGGCGCGCGGGAGGGCGCCAGGGGGCGTGGCAGGGGCGCGGCAGGGCGCCAGGGGGCGCGGCAGGGGCGCGGCAGGCGTGCGGCAGGGCGCCAGGGGGCGCGGCAGGGGCGCGGCAGGCGCGCGTGGGCACGGCAGGCGTGCGGCAGGGCGCGGCACGGGCGCCGAGGCGCGGCAGGCGTGCGGCAGGGCGCGGCACGGGCGCCGAGGCGCGGCAGGCGGCGTGCGCAGGGGCGATCGGGCGCGCGTGGGCGCGCGCGCAGGTCCGGTCGGGCGCGCGTGGGCGCTCGCGCAGGCGGCGCGCAGGGACGGTCGGCCGCGCCTGGGCGCGCGCGCAAGCGGCGAGGTTCGCTGGGCCGAACCTCGCCCGGGCATGCTGGCGGGCGCGCGGCCGGGTGCGCGGGCGGGCGCGCGGCCGGGCGCGCGGGCGGGCGCGCGGGCGGGCGTGCGGGCCCTGCGGTCAGCGGCGAGGTTCGCTGGCCCGAACCTCGCCTGGGCGTGCAGGCGCGCGCCTGGGCGCGCGGGCGGGCGGCTGGGCGCGCGGCCTGTGTCCTGGGCGTGCCCAGCCGTGGCCTGAGTGTGGCTGTGGCCTGGGCTCGCCCAGCCATGGCCTGGGCGCGCCCAACAGTGGGCTGAGGCATGCTTGGGCATGTCTTGGGCGTGCTCGAGCGTGGGCACGGGCGCGGCCTTGGTTGGGCACGGTCATGGGTGAGCTTGGCCGAGTGGAGAAGAGCTTGGCCAAGGCTAGGCCAAGCATGGAGGGGCTTGGCCAAGGCTTGGCCAAGCGTAAATGGGCTTCGGCCAATGCTTTCCAAGCAAAATAGTAAACTCATACCTTGGCATGTCCTTTCGTGGTCCTCCTCCGGGCCGGTATTTCCCCTTGGTTGAAGGCCCCGACGGTGGCGCTTGCGAGGGTCTTCAACAACCCGGCTTGCGCGCCTATGCGCGCCTACTGTAACCACGGCAAAGGCTCGGCCGCGCGCCCGCTTGCGCGCGGCCCACATTCGTCTTGGCGAGGTTCGCCGCATTCGGCCCGGCTGCGCGCGCGTCGCCCTCACGCACCTTCCACCCAGGTCACTCAGCCGTGCGCGTGCAGGCGCCCAGCCGGACCTGTGTGCGCGTGCTTCTGACCATCGTCAGTTGGCCGTGTGCCCGCCTGGGCCTAGCCTTCTCTTGCGCGCGCGCTCTGCATGCCATTGCCCAGCGCACGGCCCGGCCGCGCGCTGCCTGCGCTTGGCTCGCGCAGGATCAATCGCCTGGCCCTTAGGCATGGCCAGTCTATCGCGGGCGCCTGGCCTGCACCCAAGCCAGCGCCCATGCCTGCTGTGCGCGCGCCTGCGCACAGCCTGTGTCGCGCCCGGCCCTGCCGTGCCACCTGCGCACAGCTGAAGCATGGGCCGAGCGTCCACGCGCGCTAGGCCTGATGGCGTAACAATCCTCCCCCGGCCGAAGAGGTCGACGCCCTCGTCGACTCCTCCTGCAAAAAAGAGAGAATCTGCTTCTCAAATTGCCACAAGTTAGCCGCTTGCTCCCATGTAGCCTCCGCCACGCCTTCACCTTGTCATTGCACCAAAAATTCTGTGTTTCTCCCCACCTTGCGGCACTCAAGTATCCTATGAATGGTTTTAGGATACTCCTTCCCAATAGTTGGTGGTACCCTCCCTGAAACCACCCGGTCTTGATCATGACTTACATGGTAAGGCCGCAAGAAACTTGCATAAAAAATGGGGTATATCTTCAATCTTTTTAGCAGTTTAAGCTTATAGGCCATTGCCCCAACTCTTGCCAACACCTTAAAAGGCCCGTCATACCTCGGCATAAGTCCTCGGGTGAAGCTTGACCTTGCCCATTTTCTTCCAAATTGGTGGTGTGATTTTAAACAACACAAAATCACCCACTTGAAATTCCAATGGCCTCCTCTTCGGATCCGCAATTTTTTTCATCCTCCGGATTGCCTTGGAAAGACTTTCCTTGGCATTCTCAATCAACTCCTCCTTGTCTTGTGCCATTCGATGAGCAGCTGGGCATTCGCTTGTCACATCTTGCAGCACCACATCCAAGGGGGACATGGGCTGAAAACCCATGCTCAACTCGGCTGGGCTCATCCCGTGGAGGAGGACCGGTTGATGTTGTAGCTGAATTGTGCCGGTTCCAACAAATCCACCCAATTCCTCTAGCTGGCTGTCACATAATGCCTCAAGTATTCTTCTAACAGCCCATTAATCCTTTCCATTTGGCCATCTGTTTGGGGATGGTATGCAGTGGAAAAATGCAGCTCAGTGCTGATGGTTTTGAAGAGCTGCACCCAGAATTTTTCCGTGAACCTTGGGTCACGGTCGCATACTACATCGCCCGGCACTCCGAAGTACTTCACCACGCCATTGAAGAACAAACTTGCTGCAATGTCTGCTGGGCATGGGAAAGGCGCAGCCATAAAGACTGCATATTTGGAGAAGCGGTCGACCACCACAAAGACCGATCTCATTCCCCTCACTTTCGGGAACCCGGTGATGAAATCCATGGACAATGACATCCACGGCTTCTCAGGGATAGGCAGTGGCTGCAACAGTCCGGCACTTCTTTTTTTCTCTACCTTGTCCATTTGGCACACATGGCAAGTCTTCACGAAGTGCTCCACATCGGCTTCCATTTTTGGCCAATAATAGGACTGAGACAAGAGCGCCATCATGCGCTCAGCTCCTGGATGACCCGCCCACTGTGGGTCATGGCTTTCCTTCAGCAAAGCCCTTCTTAGGCCACCACCCTTTGGCACAAACAATCTCCTCCCACGAGCCAACAACAGCCCGTCCTCAATCCAAAATTTCTGAACTGTGCCCGCCCGCACTTCCTGCAGCAACTTGGCATAATCTGCATCCTTCGCCGCTGCCTCTTTCAGTTGAGCCCTGAAAGTGCTGTGAAATGCAGTAAGGGCAGCAACATACCCTTCTGCATCTTCCTGCTCAACGCATCGGCGACAAGATTTTGCTTGCCCGGTCGGTGCATCCAATTAAAGCAAAACTTAGCAAGATATTCTTGCCATCCGGCTTGCTTAGGGGTGAGCTTCTTTTGAGTGGCAAAATAAGTATTTGCCACGTTGTCGGTGATGATCTTGAAACACGTCCCCAACAAGTAATGACGCCATTTTTCCAAGCAATGGATCACGGCCATCATTTCCTTCTCATGCACCGAATATCTTTGTTCCGTGTCATTGAGCTTTCGGCTCTCAAATGCCACCGGATGTCCGTCCTGCGTCAAGACACCTCCAATTGCAATGTTAGAAGCATCGGTACTTACCTCGAATGGCTTATCAAGATCCGAAAGTGCAAGCACCGGTTCATGTGCGATTGATGACTTCAACTCCTCAAAGGCTTCATTGCATCGGGTAGACCACGCCCAAGCCACATCCTTCTTTAGGAGATCCGTAAGAGGGCTCACGATCTTGGAATATCCTTTGATAAACTTCCGATAGTAGTTTGCAAGCCTCAAGAAGGCCCGCAAGTCACCAATTTTGGTTGGAGCCGGCCACTATTGAATGGCCTTGATCTTGTCTTCCTCCATGTAAATCCGGCCCTTGCTAATTTGGTGTCCCAAGAAGGAAATCTCCTCTTGGCCGAATTGGCACTTCTCCTTCTTGAGATACAACTTGTTGTCCCTTAAAGCTTTGAATACATAATGCAAGTGTTCTAGATGTTCTTCCAAAGAATTGCTAAAAACAACAATGTCATCTAGATACACTACAACAAATTTATCTAAGAAGGGATAAAGCACATCGTTCATTAAATTGCAAAATGTGGCTGGTGCATTGGTTAGCCCAAAGGGCATCACCAAAAATTCAAAAGCTCCATACCTCGTGACGCATGTGGTCTTGGCTTCATCTCCTTTGGCAATTCTCACTTGCCAATAGCTGGATCGTAGGTCAAGTTTTGTGAAATAGGATGCCTCTTTGCCAACCTATCAAAAAGATCCGCTGCATTAGGGATGGGGTAATGGTTCTTTACCGTTATCTTGTTAAGCGCCCGATAATCGATGCACATTCTCAAGGATCCGTCCTTCTTCCTTTGGAAGAGTACCGGCGCTCCAAATGGTGCTTTAGATGGTTGAATCAGCCCGACTTCCAGCAACTCATCAAGCTGCTTCCTCAGCTTCGCCAGCTCCAAGGGAGCCATTCGATAAGGGATCTTAGCTGGTGGCACAGCCCCCGGCATCAGTTCGATCTGATGATCCACCGGCTGTCTCGGTGGAAGCACCTTTGGCAGCTCTGTTGGCATGATGTCAACAAAATCACCCAACATTTTCTGGACTGCTGCAAGAATTTCCTGCGGTTCCTCAATCTGCACCTCCCGCAAGGTAGCAAGGAAGGTGCTCTCGCCTTGCTTCAAGCCTTTGTTGGCTTGCTTGGCTGTGATCATAGTACTCTTGCCCTTGTCAGCCGGCACCCATGCTTCGGTTGGGACAAAGCATGGTGCCCTCTCATCACCCAACATGACGCCCCTCAAATGAGGCATCAAGCATGCCTTAGCCGACAAGAAAAACTCCATTCCGAGTATCAAGTCAAAGTCGTCAAGGAGTACCACCATCAAAGAACATGTCCCCTTCCAAGACCCAAGCTCGAGGGTGCATTCGGCCACTCCTTTGACTGGCATAGCCCCCGAATTCACTGCTTTGATCTTGCTGGGACAGTCTGCTACTTTCAGCCGCATCAACTCCGCTTGCCGCTACGACATGAAGTTATTGGTCGCACCGGTGTCCAACATGGCTCAGACCTTCACCCCATTAATCTTCACCTGGGTATACATCAAGCCTGAGTAAAGAGGGGGTACCTTTTCAGCAGTGAGCGCGCTGACCACTTGCAGTGGGTTTACTCTCGGCGTGCTCCCCTCATCCGGTGCTGCCGAATCCTGCACCGGCAAGGCATTGACAGTCTTTTTTTTCAGGCAATTCCGTGCAAGATGGGGCTCGCCACATATGAAACAGCCCCATGGAGCCTTGCCCTTCTCCTGCTGCTACTTTTAGTTTGGCCCAGCAGCAGGTGCCTTGTTCTTTTTGGCAGCAAAAGGCTTCTTCTGTTTCGGCCACATCTTGGCCGGCTTGGCGGCCGGGTCCTTTGCCTTCTTCGGCCCGCTGTTAGAGTTGGAAGCTCGATAGTCCACCAGCCCCTCAGCAGCCGCCATGGCCGAAGGAATGCCCCGAACTTCTTGGCGTCGGAATTCGGCTTGAGCCCATGGTTGCAAACCGTTCAAGAAGTCAAACAACTTATCCTCTTCGGACATGTTAGTAATGTCAAGCATGAGTGAACTAAAGTCCTTGACATACTTCCTTGTAGACCCGGTCATCGGAAGCTTTTTGAGGTTCTCCCTTGCAATCCATGAGGTATTGCAAGGCAAGAATTGGTCCCTCAATTCTTTCTTCAAGGCTGCCCAAGAATCGATGTGTGGACGCCCCACACCCATATCATCGGCCACACGAGTCCGCCACTACAATTTGGCGTCCGAACTTAGGTACATAGTGGCCATATCTACTTGATCCCTCTCGGGCACCTTCATTGCCTTGAAGTAATTCTCCAAGTCCCATATGAAGTTCTCCAGCTCTTTGGCATTTCTTGATCTGCCAAAACTTTTGGCTCCGGGACTTTGACTCTCCCTCCTTTGTCCGAGTTGGAGGATGTCGAAGGAGCATTCAACACCGCCCTTCTCAGCAGCAAAACTTCCTCCTCCAAGGCGCGCATTCGGTCCGCCAATGGAGTCACCAAATTGGCATTCTCAGCCCTTTGGTGATCGGCCCGCGCGCCCACGTCTTGGATCAAATCTTCAAGAGAGGTTTCCAAGGATACTAACCTTTCTTGATGCTCTGTATATATGGAGATTAAGTCAGGAATCTCTTCTTCTCCGAGGTTGCCAACTAGCTCCTCTAGCCGCACAACTCTCTCGGTCAATGTCATGGCTCGAGATCCTCCAAGAATTCACCGAAGTGGAGTGCAAGGCTCTGATACCACCTATCACACCCTTGAAAAGGTCGGAATGGAGTAACCAAATTTTTTTTGAGTTCTCCCCCTTTTCGGTGTGCGGCACTAAGGCAATGCTCACGGCTTAGGATCAGCCCACACGCCTTCGGCCTGACTCTTGGACACTTAGCCAACCATTTGCACACACCATCTCAAAAGTGCACGAGGATGAAGGAAAAGGAGCCTTTCATTTCTACTCATCATTGCAAAATCCTCCCTCACAAGCCAAGGGAATAGCTTAGCTTCCTCCTGCTCCAAAAAATCCTTCCAGCCACCCAAATGGCTCGGCCAAACTCCCCTTAGCCGTGGCCTGCACTTAGCCACACTTGGCCTAAGTGTTGGCCGATGGAATTCCTTCAAGGCAAACCCTTTTCCTTAGAGTCCTTCACTCGGCCTGCACCCTGAAATCTCCCAAGTGCCCGAGCTCACCTCAGCCTTGGCTCTCTCGGACTCCAAGTGAATCCCAACTTTTGCTCTCAACCAAGCCCTTCACAAGCTAGCCTAAGAGCCCTTCTTCCTCTCCTCAACCAGCCACAACCCGAGTCCTTATATAGGCTCTCCTTGGGTTGGTTACAAAGGTAGTTACAAGGCTAACCGACTAACCACCTAACTGATTCGGTTGAGTCGGTTGCAACTCCACCAACTAACTTCGGTTAGTTGTTGCAACCGCTTCTTGATTTTTGGCTCAGCCCATGTGCCATCCGCCAAGTCAGCCAACCAGCCATCCGGCCAAAGCCCAGTGCCCAGATCCTGTCTGCCTACGCGTCTGACCAGCCAACAGCCCTTGGCCGCTCAGTTTGGCTGGGTGTTCTGCGGTCTGGCTGCAGTCCAGCCCGTTGTCGCCCAGTCCAGCCGACCGTTGTGTCCAAGCGCCACCCCGTGCGCACCCCGCGCGCGTCTGTGCCTGGCCCACATGCTTTGGTGCGCTCCGCTTGCGCGCACTTGCACCCGTGATGGAGGGAGTCTTTCGGCCCTAAGCCTCCACACCACTCTTGCCACGAGCTCCGCGTACGCTCCTTGATAAGTTGCTGATTTAGGCCAATTGGGGTAACGCCGAATAGAGTACGGACTCTTGGCACTCAAGAGAATCAAGGCAAGGGGAGGGCCTACTGGCTGCAGCTTGACCCGACCCTTGTCTTGAATGAAAACAACTCAAGAACACAAGTGGATTTAGAGGAAAGCTTGAGGTGAATTCTATTCCCAAAACAAGGTTACAAAACAATCTAGTGGAGACTATGATTGGTTTCCACTAGCCCAAGTCCTAGAACATGCTCTAGGACCGATTACACTAAGGCAAAATGCCTTCCCAAGCCTAAGGCCGAAATACAAGAGAATACATATGACATAAGGTTCTTCATGGTGCCTCTTCAAGGCTTATTTATAGGCATCCAAGTCCCCATATGGCTGCCTAAAGGAGTGGCTAAGACATGGCTTCATAGGGCCTTGGCATAGCCAAGGCCTAGGTGGCATGTGGCACAAGGCATGGTGGCTGCAGCACCTTGGCATAGTTGATGGCATGGCTGCAGCATGGTTGGCAGGCTGTGGCATGGCTTGGCCAAGGGTGAACGGGCTTCGGCCAATGCTTTCCAAGCAAAATAATAAACTCATACCTTGATCTTGAGCTTGGCATGTCCTTTCGTGGTCCTCCTCTGGGCCGGTATTCTCCTTTGGTTGAAGGCCTCGGCGGTGCGGCGGGCTTGGGTCCTCAACATTCCCCCTCCCTTGAAAAATATCCTTGTCCTCAAGGATCAAGTCCGGGCACTGCCAACTATTATCATTATGGTCCTCCCACCCATCTCCTTCTCTTGGCCTCCTTCCCCAATAGATAAGCACTTGCCATCTCTTCCGTTTCCTCCAAACTTCCCTTGAGTATAATGGAAGCTCTATTTGGACGCCGTGCTCCAACCGATCAACCCCCTGGTTGTTGTAGAAGGGCCTATGCTTCATGTTGAACATTTGAATATCCCTCCACCTTGATGCTTCATGGGTTGTACTCCTTATCATACTTTTGGCACCTGCAAATGCCTCATCATAGCCTTCCTTAGCCTCCTCCACTCCTCCCCTTGGGAGGTAGACAAGCTTGAACTCGAACCGCTGCAACAATTCCCTAAATTTCTGCTGCTGTGGAGTTAGCATCTTCTCTAACATGTTGGTTTTGCAGTCATGGTCACAAGTTAACAATTTGCTACTGCTAAGTGTGGCACCAATGTGATCTTCCATGTCTCCAGCTATTCCCCAATTTGAGCCTCCCGCAACAGCCATCTCATATTGCTTTGCTTCTTCTAAACTTGCTGTTGCAAGTTGTGCTGCGGCAACTTCCTTCTTGTTGCTTGCCTTCACTTCATTGGGTTGGCTGCAAACTTTCTTAGCGTGGCGTTCCTTGTTGTCATCTTCAAATAAGCTCACTTGAACGCCCTTGGGAGATGTCAATTTGCTGCTGTCCACTTCCAAAGTTGCAGCAGCTTCTTCCTTGCTGTCTTGGTCCAACAAATAGGCTCGGTTGAGGGTAGTAGGGGCTTCTGTTTTGCTGTTGTCACCCATAGATTTTTTTGCAGCAACTTGGGCCTCATGAGCTTCTATATCTTGATGATAATTAGCCCAAGTTTGGAGGAATACCTCAGCTTGAGTTGTGGTTGGGAGAGCTGCAGAATTTGCTGGAATTTCTGTGGTTGCAGAATTTCCAGCTGCGAAATCATGCCCGTGCACAGCCACGGGATGCTGAATTTCTTCTTCATGACCCTCCACTGCGTACTCCATTATAACAGCAAATGGGAGTGGTTTTGGTGCCACAAGATGGGCTTCAAAATCAGCCCGTAGAGTCACCTCCGTATGCGAGTAGGGAAGGCTTTTGTTGCATAAATTTTGGGAATCAAACTTGGGTTCTGTGGGCTCCTTCTTGGGTTCTTTCATACTAATACGGTTTGCCCCAAGCTTCATGCACTTTCGGGCCTCCTCTAACTCCCTTCTTATTTTCATCAATTGGTCCTCTCTCCACTTATTTTCACCATAGCCATGCTCCCCATGGCGGCTAGCATAGCTACTTGCCTCATCACTTCCTTCCTCATACCACCCCCGGCCTTGCCGTGAGACATATGACCTAGGCATGGCTCCATGAGTACTCCTCCACTCCCAACTCCTTATCTTTTCTTCTCTCATTTTTTCTTCATCTCTCCTCACTTCTTTCTCCCTTCTTCTCTCTTCTTTTCCTCTTTCTTCTCTCATTTTCATGAACTCATTTTTCCTCTCCTTTTCTTCCCTATCCCTTAAATCCTTTCTAATTTTAGATAGGGTCACATTTGCCCTCTTCAAACAAGCCTCACTCTCCTCCATGATATTTACTCCAATTCTTTCACTCCAACCCTTCGGTCTTCATAAAAATTTTGTTCTCCAAAACACCTCTCTAACCTCCTTTGGTCGTCACCCAAGGGATGAACCGACCCTCCTCTTTTTATAAAAATTGGAATGAACACCACTCAATCTTCTCCAATTACAACAAAGATTACAACAAGTAAAACTCTCTCTTCTTTTTCCCAAGAGAGACGTTTTGAAACTCTATTTGCTCCCTATCCGATGTAGTTGGAAAAGGGCACGAGGTACTACCACTAGCCTCCCTCTTGTGCCGTCCCTAATGTGCCCTACACCGAATAGTTGGGTCAAATAGTGCCGGGTACTACCATTAGCCTCCCCATTGGCACCATCCCTATGATGAGCAATCTAGAACACAATCCATCCTCTTTACAAAAAATATGCTCTCACCTCTTTTTCAAATAAGAAAGATAGATGCAAGAATTCGAGCACTACTTGCATGCAAAACAACTTCTAATGTACCCCTTCTTAAATTCGACAAATAAGGTATAGGTAATAAGAAGTAACTTCACTTCTAGGCATGCAAAGAAAATAAAGCAACTAAACTCAACCTCATATGCAATCTAAATATTTTTTTGAGGTTGTAGGCGTTACCTCTTTGGAGAGACCTTCCTTGGAAGTCTCTCAATGAAAGCACCAATGATGGAGGGAGGCTTTCGGCCCTAAGCCTCCACACCACTCTTGCCACGAGCTCCGCGTGCGCTCCTTGATAAGTTGCTGATTTAGGCCGATTGGGGTAATGCCGGATAGAGTACGGACTCTTGGCACTCAAGGAAATCAAGGCAAGGGGAGGGCCTACTGGCTGCAACTTGACCCGACCCTTGTCTTGAATGAAAACAACTCAAGAACACAAGTGGATTTAGAGGAAAGCTTGAGGTGAATTCTATTCCCAAAACAAGGTTACAAAACAATCTAGTGGAGACTATGATTGGTTTCCACTAGCCCAAGTCCTAGAACATGCTCTAGGACCGATTACACTAAGGCAAAATGCCTTCCCAAGCCTAAGGCCGAAATACAAGAGAATACATATGACATAAGGTTCTTCATGGTGCCTCTTCAAGGCTTATTTATAGGCATCCAAGTCCCCATATGGCTGCCCAAAGGAGTGGCTAAGACATGGCTTCATAGGGCCTTGGCATAGCCAAGGCCTAGGTGGCATGTGGCACAAGGCATGGTGGCTGCAGCACCTTGGCATGGCTGCAGCATGGTTGGCAGGCTATGGCATGGCTTGGCCTGGTGGCTGGCTGTGGCAATGTCCTGGTAGGCTGCAGGCCTTTGGGCAAGGCTGTGGCAGGGCTGGGCAGGGCTTGGCATGGCACTGGGCATGGTCTGGCAGCAGGCTGGCAGGGCATGGACACTGCAGAGGTCTGGTAGGGCTGGCTGGCCATGGCCTGGCGCTGGGCAAGCCAGGGCATGGCCTTGGCAGGTGCTGGGCAGGGCTTCTGGCCTGGTCTGGGCGGTCTGGCACGGCAGGCGGACGGCATGGGCGTGGCAGGGCCGGCCTGGGCGCGCGCAGGCCCTCTGGCGCGCGGCATGGGCGTGGCAGGGTCTTCTGGCGCGCGGCATGGGCGCGCGGTACAGCGGGCGCCGGGCGGGCGCCGGGCGGGCGCCGGGCGGGCGCCAGGCGGGCGCGAGCGTGCGGCCCGTGGCGAGGTTCGCTGGGCCGAACCTCGCCTGGCGCGCGGCCGGGCGCTGGCGGGTGCGGCCAGCGGGCGCGCGTGGCTGTGGTCTGGGCGTGCCCAGCCGTGGCCTGGGCGCTGCTACAGCCTAGGCTCGGCCAGCCATGGCCTGGGCGCGCCCAGCAGTGGCCTGAGCTGCGCTCGGGCGTGTCTTGGGTGCGCTCATGCGCGGGCACGGGCGCGGGCTTGGTTGGGCATGGACATGGGTGAGCTTGGCCGAGTGGAGAAGAGCTTGGCCAAGGCTAGGCCAAGCATGGAGGGGCTTGGCCAAGGCTTGGCCACGGGTGAACGGGCTTCGGCCAATGCTTTCCAAGCAAAATAATAAACTCATACCTTGATCTTGAGCTTGGCATGTCCTTTCGTGGTCCTCCTCCGGGCCGGTATTCTCCTTTGGTTGAAGGCCTCGGCGGTGCGGCGGGCTTGGGTCCTCAATAACCCGGCTTGCGCGCCCGTGTGCGCCTACTGTAGCCATGGCAAAGGCTCGGCCGCGCACGCGCCTGCGCGCGGCCCACATTCGTTTCAGCGAGGTTCGCCGCATCCGGCCCGGCCGCGCGCGCGTCGCCCTCGCGCGCCTTCCGCCCAGGTCACTCAACCATGCGCGCGTAGGCGCCCGGCCGGACCTGTGTGCGCGCGCGTCTGACCATCGTCAGCTGGCCGTGCGCCCGCCTGGGCCCGGCCTTCTCTTGCTCGCGTGCGCTCTGCATGCCATTGTCCAGCGCACGGGCTGCCTGCGCTTGGCCCGCGTAGGATCAATCGCCTGGCCCTCGACATGGCCAGTCTATCGCGGGCGCCTGGCCTGCGCCCAAGCCAGCGCCCATGCTTGCTGTGCGCGCGCTTGCACACAGCCTGTGTCGCGCCCGGCCCTGCCGTGCCACCTGCACACGGCTGAAGCAGGGGCCGAGCGTCCGCGCGCGCTAGGCCTGATGGCGTGACACCAGGTGCGCTGGGCTGGTCGGGCGGGCGCGCTGGCGGGCGCACACGGGTGGGCTGCTGGTGCGTGGCACTGTAGCAGGCGAGGTTCTCTGGTCTGAATCTCGCCTGGGGCACTGTAGCTGGCGAGGTTCTTTGGCCTGAACCTCGCCAGGCCTGTCTACAAGTCTGGGCGTGCCTGGCACTGTAGCTGGCGAGGTTCTGTGGCCAGAACCTCGCCCAGCACACTGTAGCAGGCGAGGTTCTTTGGTCTGAACCTCGCCTGCAGCATGGGCCACAGCAGAATTTGGCCACGGCAAGGCTCGGGGCTGCGCACGGTGGTCTCGGCCTAGGTTGGGCATGCTCGGCCGAGACTTGGCATGCATGGCATGGGCCAACCATGGATGAGCATGGCCGAATGAAGGGCTTGGCCAAGGCTTTCCATGCAAAGTTGTTGGCCTCGGCTTGACCCTCCGTTGGCCTCTTCATGGCCCGATGCCCTCCTTGGTTGGCGGCGCTTGCGGGTGTCCTCAACATTCCCCCTCTCTTGAAGAATATTCTTGTCCTCAAGGATAAAGAGTAGATACCGCCGGGTCTTCTCATCATGGTCTTCCCACAAATCTCCTTCTCTTGGCCTTCTTCCCCAATAAATAAGCACTTGCCATCTCTTCCATTTCCTCCAAACTTCCCTTGGGTATAAGAGAAGCTCTATTTGGACGCCGTGCTCCACCCGATCAACCCCATGGTTGTTGTAGAAGGGCCTATGCTTCATGTCAAACATTTGAATATCCCTCTACTGTGATGCTTCATGGGTTGTACTCCTTATCATACTTTTGGCACCCTTAAGTGCCTCGTCATTGTCCTCCTCGGCCTCCTCCACTCCTCCCCTTGGGAGGTAGACAAGCTTGAACTCGAACTGTCGTAGTAATTCCCCAAATTTTTGTCGCCGAAGGTTCACCGTCTTCTCCCGCATGTTGGTCTTGCACTCATGGTCACAAATCAGCAGCTTGCTGCCGCTAAACATGGCACCAACATGGTCTTCTAGGCCTCTCACAATGCTTGAATTATCTTGAAGATAAATAGCCTGAGATTGAAGGGATACCTCAGCTTGAGTTGTGGTTGTGAGGGTTGCAGAATGTGCTGAAATTTCTGGGGTTACAGAATTTTCAGCTGACCTTTCATGCTCATGCTCGGCCACGGGCTGCTGGATTTCTTCTTCATGACCCTCTGCTGTGTACTCTGTTGCATTAGCAAATGGGAGTGGCTTTGGTGCTGCAAGATGGGTTCCAAAATCAGCCCTTTGTGTAGCCTCCGGATGCAAGGGAGCAAGGTTCTTGTTGCAGAAAATTTGAGTCACGATTTGGCTCTTTCGGCTCCTTCTCTTGAGGCTGTGGCTCTCCCATAGCACCCCTCCCATAGCCAGCAACACTTTGCTCCTTTCTCACCTCCATATCTCCTCTTCAGTCTTCAAGCTTTCGATCATGGAAAAGCTTCTTCTTGGGTTCTTTCATACTAGCATGGTTTGCCCCAAACTTCATGCACTTTCAGGCCTCCTCTAACTCCCTTTTTATCATTATTAATTGGCCCTCTCTCCACCTACTTTCCCCATAGCTATACTCCCCATGGTGAATACCATAGTTCCTTGCCTCATCACTTCCTCTTCCGATCATGATTCTTGGGACCTCTAACCTTCCACTCTTCTTGATATCGTCCCTCACATTTTTCATGTTTTGCCTTGGGCCTTCATCATCAACACTTCCTTCCTCATACCTCCCCCGGTGTTGCCATGAGACATATGACCTAAACATGGCTCCATGGGTCCTCCGATCCTCCTTTTCTTTTTCTCTTTCTCTCCCCCAACTCTCTATCTTATCTTCTCTTCCTTTTTCTTCTCTTTTCCTCACTTTTTTCTCCCTTCTTCTCTCTTCTTTTCTTCTTTCCTCTCTCATCCTCATGTACTCATCTTTCCTCTCTCTGTCTTCCCTATCCCTTGGATTCTTTCTAATCTTGGATAGGGTCTCATTTGCCCTCTTCAAACAAGCCTCACTCTCCTTCATGAGGTCAACTCCTTGCCGGCTAGTGTTTGAGGATGCACCGGACTTCATTGTTTCTTTTCTCCAATTGCCACTCTAATCCCCCTTTGGCCGTCACCCAAGGGATGATCCGACCCTCCTTTATACAAAACAAGAGATACACCACTTCATCGCCTCCGATTACAACAAGAGTTTACACAAGTAAGCCTCTCAACCCGTGAGTAACGTGTTGTTGCTCTACTTGCTCCCTATCCGGTGTAGTTAGGAGGGCACGAAGTACTACCAGTAGCCTCCCTCTTGTGCCGTCCCTCTATACTCTAACACCGAAGAGTTGGGTCAAATAGTACCGGGTACTACCAGTAGCCTTCCCGTTGGCACCATCCCTATGATGAGCAATCTAGACACAACCCGTCCTCTTTACAAAAAATATGCTCACTCCTCTTTTGCAAAAGTAAGAATATATTGCAGAATTTGAAGCACCAATTATAAGCAAGATAAGCTTCTAATGTATCCACCCACACTCTTTATCAAATAAGATATGTGCAATAAGCAATAAGTAGTGAACCTTACTTTCTTTCTAGAGTGTGCAATAAGTAAAACTTCTTAACCCAACCCAAATCTAAAATTTTCTTGAATTTATATGCGTTACCTCTTTGGAGAGATCTTCCCTCGGAAGTCTCTCAATGAAAGCAACCATTATTGAAGGGCGGCTCTCGGCCCCGAGTCGCCACACCAAGCCTTGCACCTTAGCTCCTTGTGGATGCCTCAAGATGTACGGATGCGGGCCGAACGAGTAACGCCGGTTGTATGCCGAGCACTTAGTAACCAAGGGAATCAAGGCAAGGGACGGGTCTACTGGCTGCAGCTTGACCCGACCCTTGTCTTGAATGAAAACAACTCAAGAACACAAGTAGATTTAGAGGAAAGCTTGAGGTGGTTTCTATTCCCAAAATGAAGCTACAAGCATAAATCTAGTGAAACTATGATGGGTTCTCACTAGCCCAAGTCCTTAGAGAAACTCTAGGTCCGAATACATAGGGACAAGTCCCTCCCAAGCCCTTAAGCCAAATACAAGTGAAAACACCCACTAGACAATGGTTCAAAAGTCCCCTAAGGATGTCCCTCTATGGCTTATTTATAGCCTTACAAGTCTTCATATGGATGCCCAAAAGGATGGCTAAGGCATGGCTTCATAGGGCCTAGGCATGGCCAAGGCCATGGTTGCTTGTAGCACAAGGCTGCACACTTGGCATGGTTGCTGCAGCAAGGTCCTTGGCAAGGCTGTGGCATGGGTTGGCAGCATGGCTGGCAAGACTGGCAGGGCTATGGCAAGCTGCAGGGCATGGCTGGGTGCTGACATGGCTGTGGCAGGGCTGCTGCAGTGGCTGGTAGGGCCATGGCATGGCTGCAGGGCATGGCTGGGCCAAGGCAGGGTGCTGGCAGGTCTGCAGGCCAAGGCTGAGGCTGGCATGGGCATGGCAAGGTTTTGGCAGGCCAATGGCAGGTGGCGGGGCATGGCTGCAGGACTAGGCATGGTGCTAGTAGGGCTGGCAGGGCCATGGACATGGCCTGGCAGGGCTGCAGGGCATGGCTGGCAGGCTGGGCAGCAGGCATGGCTGTGGCAAGGCCTTGGCAGGTGCTGGGCAGGGCCTGGCTGGCCTAGCCTGGGCGGCATGGGTGTGGAATGGCATGCCAGGCGCTGGGCAGGGGTCTGGCTAGCCTAGCCTGAGCAGCATGGGCGTGGCAGGGCATGGCAAGCGCTGGCTGGCCATGGCCTGGCATTGGGCAGGCCATGGCCTGGCCTTGGCAGGCCGCTGCAGGCGTCCAGCATGGGCGCGGCAGGGCTGGCCTGGCGCTGGGCGCGCGCAGGCCATCCTGCCGCGTGGTACGGCGGCCACGTGCGCAGGCGGGCGCGTGACGGGCGCGCGCAGGGGCGGGCACGGGCTGCGGCGAGGTTCGCTGTGCCGAACCTTGCCAGGTGCACTGGGCTAGTCAGGCAGGCGGGCTGGCGCGCATGCTGGCGGGTTGGCTGGTGCATGGCACTGTAACAGACGAGGTTCTCTGGTCTGAACCTCGCCTGGGGCAATGTAGCTGGCGAGGTTCTTTGGCCTGAACCTCGCCAGGCCTGTCTGCAAGTCTGGGCGCGCCTGGCACTGTAGCTGGCGAGTGTCTGTGGCCAGAACCTCGCCCGACACACTGTAGCAGGCGAGGTTCTTTGGCCTGAACCTCGCTCGCAGCATGGGCCGCAACAGGATTTGGCCGCAACAAGGCTCGGGGCTGTGCACGGTGGTCTCGGCTGAGGTTGGGCGTGCTCGGCCGAGACTTGGCATGCATGGCACGGGCCAACCATGGATGAGCATGGCCCAATGAAGGGCTTGGCCAAGGCTTTCTATGCAAAGTTGTTGGCCTCGGCTTGACCCTCTGTTGGCCTCTTCATAGCTCGATGCCCTCCTTGGTTGGCGGCGCTTGCGGGGGTCCTCAACAACGCAGCACGCGTGGCTAGTTGCTTTGTTTGGCTGGCGCGCTTGTCTGGTCGGGCATGCTTGGTTGGCTAGCGGCCGTTGTCTCGCACGCAAGGGTGTGCACGGTTGGTTGGCGCGCGCGTCTGGCCGGGCGCGCAAGCACTTGGTTGGCACCCATTATGTTGATGGGGTGAACTCTAGCGTGCGGGCTGGTCCTGCGCGCTGCTATCGGTATTGTTGCGCACAGGCATTGGTCTTGGCCAGCGCATGTGCCTGATTGCCTTTGCCCCTTTTGGTCGCCTAAGGCTTGGTCAACCTCTAGGCTCATCAGTTGTCCGATTTGATCCTTGAGTATTGCTTGGACCTTGCCTGATTGATTGCCATGGCTCTGTGGTTTTGGGGGGGTTTCCATCAAATACCCAATCAAGCAAGTAAGAAACTAGGCTTGGTCTACTTGACCAGTCTAGATGTATGAGCTAGAGTATAAGACAAAGAAAGAGCAGCGCTTTGTTTTTGGAGTAGGAGACAGACTCTATCTCCATCCCAATTTCCTATGAAATCTAGGAAGTCTAGCCTCCATTGGCTATTTAAAGACCCCAACATCCTTTGCTTCACTGCCAACAGGGTTTTGCCGATCATTACCACTAGACCATCATCGATTCCTTTCATCTTCTCCTCTTGACTTTCAACGGTTTTGGCTCATGGTGCTTATCAAAGATTTCAATTGAGCGCTCGCCGGAGTCGTAGGCTCTAAAAAAAAAATTGAATTTAATTAGACCTATAGTTTGGTTGCGCTCTTAAGACAAGTAATATAACCCTTTTTCTAGATTTATCAGTAAATTATAAGATTATTATATTAATAAATTTGAATCAAACTATTCATAATGCATGAATTTGATAACGACAATTTATTATTGAATATGATTAATTTTAAAATATTATGATGATACATGGTCGGAAATTTCGAACTCGTTCAATTTATTTCGATATTGCATGATTTTTTATATTTTGTTGAACTGAGATATGAATTGCATAATTATTTTGAACTCTCAACCTGATTACATTAAGGACCCCACCAATAAAGGTTAATACATTGGCACTTGATTATTCCTAAAAGGTTATGTAGTAAAAAGATAAGCAGCATACTGCAAGCAAGTATATGGTCCTAGAGACTTTGCTGCAAGATGATGTGCGACACATTGCAAGAAGATATGCAGTATCATAATCCTACCACAGAGAAAATATGGCTCATAGCTCATAGTTGACAAGATGAACTCGATATTTGTTGGAGAAAAATGGATCCTTCATAATTGATCGTCCCGAACAAACTGTAAATAAGTCTTAAGCAAACTTATTTATTCGTCTGCGCTAGTTCCAATTTTGATTTGCCAGCTACTTGTTTCATGGCTTTAATTTGAAAAGGGATAAGTACAATGGGATTCAAGATCAAAAAAAATTAGTAATAGAATATGGATGGATAAAAATAAGATAGCAATTACGACCCAAGAAGTGATAAGTACTTGGGCATGGATTTGTAAACCTCCTATTTGCCAATAGAAATGTTGGCCTACTTCTACACCCGATAATACGCCTCAACGACCAATGGTTAACGGTGGCTCTGATGGGTGGTTTCGCTAGAATAGGTAATAATGATATCACCATTTTAGGAAATGATGCGGAGATGAGTACTGACATTGATCCATATTTATAAACGTAGTTATAATATAACTCATTTGTTTGTTCAAGAGACAAACTTTATTTGAACAATTGAGATCCAATTGACCCGAATTCTTAATTCATAAGTAAAACAGAGGATCTTGAGTACTATTCGAAATTCGGAAGAATTACATAGAGGGGCCATTGAGCAGCTCGAAAGAGCCAGGACTCGCTTATGGAAAGTGGAAATAGAAGCAGAGGTGGAATATAACCAACTATACTGGGGTTTATTACTCATTGAATCGTACCAGTCTATACTGGGGTTTATTACTCATTGGTGAATATAACCAACTATCATTAAGAATTTCATCTTTGGACCAAAAACAAGCAAGAGGTGGAATACCACAAAGAGAAAGTGTACCTAATAAAAAAGTAGTTCTTGTAATTGGAACATAAAGGGTCTGAGGTTGATCATATATTTTTTATTTGAATCTGTTATTTCAATGCAAAGGATGAAGAAAAAAAAGAAATATTGTCTGTCCAGAATAAACCTGCAGTTGTTTTTTCATCCTCAATATCCCTTTTGTTTAGAGGATCTTTTGTCTCATGGTAGCCTGCTCCAGTCTCCTTACGAAACTTTCGTTATTGGGTTAGCCATACACTTCACATGTTTCTAGCGATTCACATGGCATCATCAAATGATACAAGTCTTGGATAAGAATCTACAACGCACTAGAACGCCCATTTTTGAAAAAAATTGATTTATGAACAAAATTTGAATTTTGAGAATGTGTAATATTTTGATAATGCTGCATATCTAGATTTAGTTTTGAACTTATAAATTCTATATGCTTATTTTCTATAAATAGTTATTTAAACTATTGCTTGATTAATCTGGTCAAAGTATTTATTACTTACTGAGTTGCCTAACTCATCATTCCATATCTTACTATTTTTACAGATTTTGAGAACTAAGATGGTACGGGGTTTGCTCCAGAGAGTGATTAGAGGCAAAATTTGATGTCTTTAAATATAGATCAAGATTTGACTAGAGTTTAATGTAAGATCTTTTGAATATTATTGATTCTTTAAGATATTAAAATTTGGTTATATATATTTAAATTATAGTTTGAATATTGGTTATTTAAATTTATTTCATTATTTATTTATGATATCATGTTGAGATGCCTTGCATGCTTACAAAGAGAGTTTTCTATAAGCATGCAGCAGTTGGCACAACCCTGGCTTGCGATTTCGGGTGGGACATGACGTTAGGTGATGCCATGAAGTAATTTAGGATAATGTTAGACTATGATGAAGAGTCTCTAGAGCTTTGTTCGAACAAATAGAAAAATATAATCATCAAATAAGATAAAATAGAAAAATCAAGTTTACATGGAATTATGCTAGATTATGTTTCAACATAGGATATGGTGTTGGTCTTGATGTGGTGCTTATTTGGCTAATAATTGAAAAAGGAAGCTTATTCCAAAGTAGATGGGGATTATCTATGAAACCTTGTTAAAAATTAATTTGTTTTAAAATATGTCAAGTATAATACGTGCATCATGTATGAGGTAGATAAAAATTTGAAATATCAAGTTAGTATATGACCAATTAAGCTAAAACTAGATATATTAATATATGTATAATGATATAAGATACTTAATCAAGTAATTGAGAATTGAAAAACAAATTATAATATTTATTAAAAAAAAATCCTCTCTAACATCCTAACAGTGCAATGATGTTATACATTTTTCTATTTTAGGGAATCTTACTTTAGAAAGGAAGCATTGTCAAATTGCTTATAATTTCACCTATTTAAACGTATCCATAATTTTTAATACTTTTGATTCTAGTTTGACCCTTTGACGTCTTTGATGATAATTTTGCATATATTATGAACACATCTCCCCCCACCTTTTAATCATAGGATTAGTAAACAAGCAAAACTAAATGTCAAGGCACTTCACATTGTTCCAGGATGGTTTCCATCAATATGAGTACATAGTTGAAGTGCCTCATTTTATATGCCTAGTCCCTAAGCATACAACTTTTTCTTATCAAATTAAAATATTTAATCTACAAATATTCTAAAATGTCCTATGGCTTTTAGAAGAATTATCTTGCCCATTTTATTAGATGATCAACATCAAAAAAAAATCAAGATATTAGTTAATATTGACCAAAATGCAAAGCTTTGATCAATTTTAAATAAAAAATCTAAGATATTTTGATAATTTGGCCAATATGTCGTGATGGGAAGCAAAATGGATCGCCCTACTCCAGCGTGGAGCCACCCAATTTCGGCCGAGTAGACCTCAGAGCCGAGCAGGCCAGACCTCGATCCTGCTAAGAGCGAGGCCAAACTCAGACCCTGCCGAAAGCCGAGCCGACCTTGGCTAGAGGCCAGGCCGACCTCGAACCCCACCGAAGGCCGAGCCAACTTCGGCCCTATCAACATTGATCCCGTTGAAGATCCCACAGATCCTGAAAATCTATATTCAAACAATCTGGAAAGATATCTCTTGAATCCTCCATCCGCGGAATTGATCTCCGTGATTCGCGCCGCCTCCAGCTAATGGCCAGCCGATCATAGCTCGGCTCGAGATTTCAGATAATGGCTAATGACCAGCTGATCACAGCTCGCCCCGAGATTCAGATAACGGCCGAGACCCTTACGCTATAAAAAGGGAATAGGGAAAGACCCTCGGTAAGCCACAAGAGGCCATTGAAAGCACTCGTAAACTTTTTCTAAAAATTATGGATCAACACCAACTTAGCCATCGGAGGGCCTTCACCAGAATCCTTGGCCAAGGCTTCGTACAGGTACACCAATGCACAGGAGGTCAGCTTTCTTTCTCCATCTTGGCCGGCGGCTTCTCAGATTCCTCCAACGTGGTCACCCTCAGGCCAAATTTCAATCCAACATCTGGCGCTAGAGGAAGGGCCTGAGTCGTGATCATGAGGTTGAGGAGTCAAGAAGCTTTTAATGCATCGAGGCGTCGAGCACCAACTCTCGGCAACTCGCTCCAAAGCCCACCCCCTACAGCACCGGCGGATCAAATTCCTCAGGTCCAGTTAGAATAGTTTAATATGCTCGTCTAGCAAGTTCAAACACTCACCGCAGCCGTTCAAGGCCTACAACAGGCAGCAGCCCAGCTTGCACCCCCTTCTCGCGGGCACGAGTCCTTAGGACGGCGCTCAAAACGTTATTCTCCGGCCAGGCAACGCACGATGGCCGACGAAAGGGAGCGTCACCACTACCGAAGCTCCTACCGAGCTTGATCCCTAAGCCAGGAGGGCTTGTCACGTAGCCATCACTCTGAGAGCCTGCGCTAAAGTTTGAAGCCCCGAGCACGAAAACAACCATCGGAGGCAAGGTCCACTCCATGCTGACCTATAACAGGAGCCCCACCTATAGCTGAGCTTGACAGAAAAGTCGAGGAGTCGGAGCGACAAATTTAGGCACTCTGAGACCAAAGCCCAAAGCGCGATGCCGATCTCGAGTTCATAACTGAGTCTCTATTCCCTCGATGGATCGTTGACAAGCCGATCCCCTCAAGATTTAAGATACCGCAAATCGAGTCGTATAATGGCTTGACACTCCAAGGAGCCACAGATGCCCTACTTTATAGGGCCTTCTTGGCAACCTTCCGCAAGGTAGCTCGTTCCTGATTTTTCGAGCTAAAGTCTGGCTCGGTTTTATCTTTTGAGCAGCTGGGCAAGCAGTTTGCAACTCATTTTGCTGCTTGCCGGCGTCAGCATCGGACCTCCGATTTCCTCCTCGAAATCAAACAAAAGGAGGGAGAATCCTTAAAGGACTATATTGATCGCTTCACCTCGGCTACATGGGAGGTTCGCAATCTCGACCTGTCCATTGCCATGTTAGTGTTGAAGACTGCTGCTCGATCCTACGAGTTTGTCTTCTCCATCGAGAAGAACTTCCCCGCCAACTTTGCAGAGATGCTGGTCCGAGCTCGAAAGTATGCCAAGGCTGAGGAAGCCATGGCCTTGCGGCGGGAGGCAGCCGAATGACCTTCCAAGATGCAGAAGAAGTGTCATAAGGAGGGCTAAAGTTGCAGGGCTAAAGTTGGCAAAAGAGCTCAACGTCCGCCGCCTGAAGGTCTTCCACGACTGCCAGCTAGTGGTGAGCCAAGTCCTGGGGGATTTCGAAGCTCGAAAGTCGTCAATGATGAAATACCTCCAAAAGGTACGGGGCATGATTTCAACTTTGAACAACTTCGATATTCAACACATTTTTCGGTCGAAGAATGTGATAGCTAACCCGCTATCAAAGCTAGCGATGTCCAGTTTGGCCAAGCTCCCGAAGACCACTTTCCTCGAGTATCTAAAGGCACCAAGCGATCCTGAACCAATCCTATGCACAGAAACCGAGCTGAGCTGGATGGACCCTCTTATTAACTTCCTACAAAATGGTGTCCTCCCTGTGGATAAGCTTGAAGCCCGACGAATTGAGCGCCAAGCAACTTGGTACCTCATGTACGGGGTAAGCTGTACCACCAGTCGTTCACATCACCACTCCTCAGAGGCCGACTACGCGATGCGGGAGGTGCACGAAGAAATCTATAGAAGCCATCAAAGATGCAGAGCCTTGGCACATAAGATTCTGTGGCAAGGATGCTATTGGCCTACACTACAAAAGGACATGACCGATTTCATTCGAAGATGCGATCGATGCCAACACCATGCCAATGATGCCCCGGCCTAAGCTCGGGGCGCCCTGCAATGTCGACTGCGAGTCGAAGAGACTCCCTCGATCGTAGGCAATGATGCTTCGGCCAGAGCTCGGGGGCCCTGCAGTGTCGACCGCGAGCCGAAGAGGCTCCCTCGACCGCAGAAACAATGATGCCCCAGCCAGAGCTCGGGGCGTCCTGCAGTATCGACTGTGAGCCAAAGAGGCTTCCTCGACCGCAGGAATTGCGAGCCAAAGAGGTTCGACCACAGACAATGACACCCCACCCCGAGCTCATAGCGCCATGCAGGGTCGACCACGAGCCGAAGAGGCTCCCTCGACCGTAGGCAATGACATCCCGGCCCGAGCTCGGGGCGCTCTATAGTGTCGACCGCGAGCCGAAGAGGCTCCCTCGATTGTAGGCAATGACGCCCCGGCTAGAGCTTCGGAGGTCCTGCAGTGTCGACCGCGAGCCAAAGAGGCTTCCTCGACCGTAGGAGCAATAACGCCCCAGCTAGAGCTTCGGAGGTCCTGTAGTGTCGACCGTGAGTCGAAGAGGCTCTCTCGACCATATAAACAATGATGCCCCGGATAGAGCTCGAGGCGCCCTTCACTATCGACCGAGAGCCAAAGAGGCTCCCTCAACCGCAGGAACAATGACACCCTGGCCCGAGCTTGGGGCGCCCTGGAGTGTCGATCGCAAGCCGAAGAGGCTCCCTCGACTGCAGGAGCAATGACGCCCTGGCCAGAGCTTAGAGTGCTCTGCAGTATCGACCGTGAGCCGAAGAGGCTCCCTCGACCGCAGGAGCAATAATGCCCCGGCCAGAGCTCGGAGCATCCTGCAGTGTCGACCGCGAGCCAAGGAGGCTTCCTCGACCGTAGAAACAATGACGCCCCGACCAGAGCTCGGGGCGCCCTGTAGTGTCGACCGTGAGCCGAAGGGGCTCCCTCGACTGCAGGAACATGCAATGACGCCCCGGCCTGAGCTCGAGGCATTATGCAGTTCGAATTCCGTTAACCGAGCACAAAAATCCAACACAAGACACAAAGCAAGACTAGCTCAAACACTTAGCAAAACTTTAAAATAAAAAATGCTAGAAAATGTGTACTTCATTGATATTAAAAGGCCAAAGGCCGAGTACAAAAAGTGCCGACCTTGAGGTCGGATTGAATGCAAAAATGATCGACTACAAAAAGGCCTAAGTGGCCGACCTTACTAGTATGACAAGAAATGAAAAAGAAAACAAGTAAAAAGGGCAAAGCTTGGGCGGCTTGGGCAGTCTCAGTCCCGACCTCGGCAGCGGCTTTAGTTCTAACCTCAGAAGCTCCCTCAGCAGATCTTTCTGGATCGCGGTGCTAAAGGCCGAGGTCATCATGGTGGCCGCCTCGAGGGGCAGGGCATTGATGATTGGCCCCTCGCATACCATCAGGTAATACCTCGAAAGGGAGCGCGTACACAATGCATTGAAGAGCTCCCTCAACCACTTCCGCTGGGAATAACGTGGCAGCTTAAACGACCCAAGCTTGGCTCGGGAAGCTCAACCTGAAGCCATCGGCTCCAATGATACGAGAGGTGCACCCCACTCGGCATATACACCTTCACGAACATGTGGCTATAGCACAGAATGATCGATAACTCGGTTACTTTCTTCGCTCGAGACAAAGAACGACTCGAACTCGAAAGTTGGGGGGCAAATGATGAGAGGCAAGAATGGATCGTCCTACTTCAGCATGGAGCCACCCAATTCCGGCCGAGCAAACTTTAGAGCCGAGCAGACCAGACCTCGGTCCTGCTAAGAGCCAGGCCGATCTTGGACCGTGCTGAAGGCCGAGCCGATCTTGGACCCCGCCGAAGGCCGAGCCGACCTCGGCACGAGGCCGAGCTGACCTCGTTTCTGTCAACCTTGATCCCATCGAAGATCCCACAGATCCTCAGAATCCATATTCAAACAAATCTAGAAAGATATCTTTCGAATTCTTCACCCGCAGGATTGATCTCTGTGATTCGCGCCGCCTCCAGCTAATGGCTAGCTGATCACAGCTCGGCTCGAGATTTCAGGTAACGGCTAATGGCCAGTTGATCATAGCTCGGTCCGAGATTTCAGATAACGACCGAAACCCTCACTCTATAAAAAAGGGTAGAGAAAGACCCTTGGTAAGTTATAAGAGGTCATTGAAAGCATTTGTAAACTTTTTTCAAAAATTTTGGATCAGCACTAACTTAGCCATCGGATGGCCTTCGCCAGAATTTTCGGCCAAGGTTTCGTGCAGGTACACCGGTGCGCAAGAGGACGGCTTCCTTTCTTTGTTTTAGTCGGCGGCTTCTCAGATTCCTTCGGCGTGGTCACCCTCAGGCCAAATTTCAACCCAACATCTGGTGCTAGAGGAATATATGTTTGTAATATGATAATAGCTGATAATCATTATATAATAATTATTAGAATATGACTATATTATTATTATGATAAAACTATATTTTATTTCATATTTATTAAAAATTGATATTTATTTGAGGAGATTTTTCAAAGAGTTGCTTCCCACTAGTTGGAGAGTGGTGAGGAGATTTTTCAAAAGGTTGCTTCCAAATTGCAACTTAAAGTTGTAACCAGGATACCAACTAATTTTACTTGATGTTCTAACTAAAAACTTCGGATCTTTTTTTAGCAATTCCAATGCAACTTGCACTTGCAATTGTAGGTCTCTAAAATAGTGAATTTAGAGGCTTGCAATTCAATCCTAGCTTTTCTATTAGCACTATGTTCAATTATAGATTAGCTTCTTGTTTATAGTTGTGGCCCTTCGTAGGATGGGTTGTTTGTGTTGGGGTTGATTTTTTTTGGTAAATTAGATTTATTAAACCAATCTAAAATAAATATATTTGTGGGAATCAAAAGATAAAATATTAAAAAATTTAGTAGGAATATATGTTAGAGTTATCTATAAACTAGATTCGGTATGATTAGCTACGCATATTGTCATTTCAAAAGATTGCTTCCAAATTGCAACTTAAAGTTGTAACCAAAATACTAGATAATTTTACCTGCAGTTCAAACGAAAAAAATTGGATTTTTTTTGGCAATTCCAATATAGCTTGCACTTACAATTGCAGGCATCTAAAGTAGTGGATTCACACACTTCAATTCAAACCTAGTATTTCTACTTGCCGTATATTCAACTATAGATTAGCATCATGCTTATAGTTGTGGGCGGTCATTTGATAGATTCGGATCTTTTATTTGGGTAAACTGAATTTATTAAACCAATCTAAAATAAATATACCTATAATAATAAAAAAAATAGAAAAATTTGTTGGAGGCATTCAACCCGCAGCGCCGTTAGACTCTCTGCAAATGTAACTCGGGGCTCAATTTTTTTTCTCGAAGCACTTCTCCTGCAAGCATCTCCCATCCGACCGGGACCCACGTTTGCATCTGGCGCTTCTTCCCTCCGACCCTCCTCTTCCTCGCCGCTGTCCCAACTCCGGGCTTAAGAAGAAGACGGAGATCCAGATCCCCCATCAACTGTATCCTCTCTCTCTCTATAGGATTTAACCCGGAATCACGCAAAGTCGTCGTCTTGATTGTTTTTTTCCTATTTTTATTCGGACTCTTTTGAAAGCGCCTCTTCCGTCCCAGAGCCCTCGAGATTTCTCGGTGGGTTTTCGGCCATGGCGATGAGGAATAGGACGCCGCTTTATAGAAAGTACCGCGAAGCCCTCCGGGGCGTCCGGGTCCCGTCGCCGTCGTCGTCCTCCGGCGGCGGGCCGGTCATCGAGCTAGTCAGCGGTTCGCTTCTGCGGCACGACCGGTCTTACGCTCCTCTCAGCACAGAAGACCCCGGGAGTTCAAGGTATAGCCTTTGTATGCCTTTTCTTCCTCGCTCTTTCTTTAATTTTAACGATTTCTTGTTTTTGTGCGGAAACCCTAATTTAGAGCTTCTGAATTCGTTAGGGTTCAGTGCTCCTCCCCCTATCTTTATAAATAAGAAACGAGATCTTGGATATCTTATTGGTGTTTTTTTTCAAGAAATTGTGAGTTTATTAAAAATTCACCTTTTCCTATGTTTTTTTGGTGGGGAATTCTAGATTTTTTCCCCCTCAAAGTATGGTAGGTCATAAATAGGGCGTTCAGGTTATTTGAAGGATTGATTAAATTCTGTTGCATGATTTTTGCTTCCAATCTTGTAGAACACATCAGGTGTTCTGTCACTTTTAGTAACAATTATGTTGGCTTAAAAGTTTCATAGGGTCGTTATGACTTGGAAGAATTTAGAACTGCAACTGATGGTGAGTAGGGTATGAGAAGGTTTCTGCTAAAAATCGAATTGTTTTTCTTAAAGTTTACGCAGAACTCTGAGGGGATCTGTTTAATATTTAAATTTCAGTTTTTTTTTTTTTTTTTTTTTGTGAGGGACCTTAAATATGTCTCGAAAATGGCCTAGAAGTGCTTCTTCTTTAGAGTAAATGAACTTTACTTTCTCATATGGATGTGTAATTACAAGCATGAAGTGACATTTTATATGGTATTCCTTTAAAAGCTTTTCCTCCTGAAAGGAGTCCCATAATTAAAAGAAAATGACCACAAGACAAATCCAAATACATCATGGAACCAATTTTGCTGCATCTAGGTTAATTTTAATCACCAAGGTAGTAGCCTGGTGGTAAGGAGGCGATAATTCCGCCCAAGTTGCCCGGGTTCGAAACGCGCGGGCGTCGATTAAATTAGGGGACCGGATGCCCCACGCTCGGCTGGCTTGTTGGCGGTTATGCTTTCCTTCCACTTGTACCAAGGTGGCGCTGGGGTGACGTACCCACACGTGAGGCGGTGAACCCAGTGGGGTGAGCCCACGGGTCGGGGAAGGCACGCGAAACCTGCGACCTGTATCGAACATTCCCTAGTGGAAGGGGGGCCCAGTAATGGGGCTGCTACGTGGGTGGGCTGGTCCCTCCCCCTCCCCTCCTATTTTTTAACCAAAAAAAAAAAAAAATCACCCAAACATGAAATCCATAAGTTGGATAAAATCCATTGAGTTCAGTATGCTGAGAGAATGACTGTAAATATAGAAACTATCTAGTCTGTACAACTGTACTTTATAGTCGGTTTTACATACTAAAGTTTATTCATGCTATTTGTATTTGAAACTTTAGGTAGGTGACTTTAAAATAGTTGCATTTTTTTTGGTGTCACTAGTGATGTTTATTTGGCTTCCCATAGTGGAGTATGGCCAGTCAAAAGATGCACCTGAATTGAGTTTCACTCAAACCTGTTGCAAAGAAGGGTGTGCTTAGGATGTAAAAATGGGCAGGTTATCTAAGTTGCCTGTTTCATTATTTGAAACACACCCTCGAAAGGGTGGCACAGCAGAAATATCATAAATTGCTTTGGCAGCTTATAGATTAGGATTTTCACACCACCCTTTCAGATGGATGTTTAAAAATCAATTTTTCTTCCTTCCCCATGGTTGAATCTACTATCTCAAGAATATTTTGTTGGAGAGTATTATGGCCATATGATTTACTTGTATACCAGTTCCATATTATTTTTATGCCTTTTTGCCAAAGGATTTTGGTTGAATGCCCAGACTGTACAAACATTCAAAAGGGCCAAAATTTTTAATTTTAAATTTCCGATACCAAGGTTACCATTACCCACTGATTTATGATTTACTATTAATCTACTAAATGATATTACAATATAATAAGTAACTTCACCATTTTTTTATGACATCAGAGATATCATGATACGTAGTACATTTAGTGTTAAGGAACAACAGTTGATAAATGCGAGAATTTTTCCCACTGAAATTGACCTCGGTTTTGAAGAAATGATTAGATCTTGTCCCTTCTAATTAATTGGAACTTGGAAGTTCTGCAGCAAATACACATTTCCAAAGAATTTTGATTAGGTTTCAACAAATCACTAGTCTGGAAAATTGATAACTTTTATTGATTTTCCCCCCCCATACCATAGGGTTATTAGGTAAGTTCAGTGTTGCGTAGACACTTCAAAATCTATGTTTTTGCTGTGTCTGGAAATTTGGACACTTGCATGCTATATGACCCTTATTGACACTTCAAAATCAGCAAATCATGATTCATCATGGTTACTATCAACTTTTGGCACTTATAAATAGAGGCTTTTAAGTCTAACATAACATGTAGCAAAAGGTTTTATGACTTCTATCAAATTATAGAGCAATTGGTCTAACAAATTATTCATGATATACATACATCTGTATGTATATAAAAATATCTATATAATATCGATGCATCCCCATTTCTTATAGTTTAAGATATTGCATGTTTGACTCTTCCAGACTTTTGGATACTTGACCCCTATGTCACGTGTCTAGGTAACATTGTGTAAGTTACATGATGGTTTGAAACCGCATTAGATAGACTACCAAGAATTCATAATCTTCACATGATTTATAAGTCAATCTTATGGTGGCAAATGTTAAGGTTATGTACCTTTTGAGTGGACAAAAGCAAGAGCAATTTGAATGATACAGAGACTTTCAACCTAGTCATGGTTATGGATGAGAAGATTATAAAAGCGAATGGAAGAACAAGTGAGAGCTTACCTTGAAATGTGCGATGTAAGTCTTATACAAAACAATGCAGGTTGTTATTCTTCATCTTGTTGTTTATTTTGATACTCATGACTAAAATCTAAATTGGAGTTTGTCAAAAGTGGCCCTTTATACTAATTAAATTCCCAAAAAGCCCAAGGGTTTCTAATAAGTATTGGTTGTTATACTGCAAACAGGGGCGGCCCAATGCATTTAGGGGCCTAAGACAAACTCACTAAAGAAGGCCTTTTTTTAAAAAATAAAAAATAATAATAAATACAAAATACCGTAAAAAATCATGAGTTGTGCTTTACATGTAGAACATCAGATCCAATATTTGTTTAGACAGCTTTACATCATCAAGTAGAATCTGGAAGATCAAATGTTAGAAACTAGGCATCATTTTTTTTCCAAGAAATTTTATTCAAGCATATCAAAATAAATTAAAGGAATTAACACAATAACACCTATACAAGTTGATTGCAAAGCATTTAGTAGCCATGCTCACCAGGAGCAGGTACCCACTAGATGACTGCAGAATATCCTAAAATTGTTAAACTAAAAAAAAAAGCTTCTAATCTTGACCTGTATTTACTGATAAACATGGAGGTTATGCAACAACTATAAAAACTTAAGTTCTGGTAAGATATCTCAGTCAAATAATTAATGGGCACTACTATAGCCCACCACTTGCAGAATCAAACAAAAACACATGAGAGCTGACGAGACCTTTTATTCAACTGATATTAATGGAAAGCATTTTAGGAGTGGGGAGGTGGTCGAAGGGGAAGCCCGGGGAAGACCGGAAGAGGGGAGGTCGCAGAGGATGGTGAGGGCGGCGGGGCCGTCATCGTCCTCGCGGCGGGGCATGTGGTGCCAGATGTGGTCGATGATGGAGACGACGAAGGTGCTAGAGGAGTAGAAGACGAGGTGGGGGACTGCGAGGTCGGCGGCAAGGCGGTTGGTCCAGCTGAGGAAGAAGTCGGAGAGAAGGGCGGAGGGGGGCTGGGGATGGGATCGGGCCTAGCGGAGGTCGTCGGGGCTGAGGAGGGAGAGCCAAGCGACGGCGATAGAGAGAAGAGAGGGGCCATCTGGTCTCACCTTGACACCTTCTCATTGTCGTCACTCCTCGGGTAGCTCCGGCGTCGGAGGCGGAAGCCGCGGAACGGGGGGACCCTCGCCGAGGAGGTTGTCACCGCCTTGCCTATGACTCTGTGAGAAGCCTGACGGCCGCCGGCGGCCGGCTGAGCGAGTCTGCAACTGCGAAAAGCCGAAAACGCTGAGAAGAGATCGAGAAGGTTTAGCACTGGAGTTTGGGGGAGAGGAGAACTGTCACTGAAGAAGCCAAGATGGTTCTGCAAAAAAAAAAAAATTACCGGCAGAGAAGGGAGGAGAGAAGGGGGGAGGAAATGTCCGTTGTTTGTTGTAGCCATCGCCCGCCTGTAACCCTGTTATCTCACCTCGGTACCTATAACCGTCGGGGACGCACTATAGCGGCGTAGCCAGGCGGTAGCTTACTGTCTTGCACTCCTGCTAGCTTTCGGATGTGAAAGTTGTCCCGTGTTAAGCAATTAAAAAAAAAAAAGCTATGCAGCGGTGGCAGAGCGGGGCCTTCCTTGGGCTGGGGGCCTCAGTCGCCTAAGGCTCGAGCTGGCCCTGAATGCAAGGGTATCATATTAACATTTTTATGCTAGCTGATGCATTGTAAATTGGATCCGAGTGTACAATAAAGAAAAATAGAACAAGACCTAAACATACAGGAAGATGATGCAATGAAGAACAATAAGTAAACAAGAATTATGGACCTACTTGCAAGCAAGATTCAAGTATCGGTGCTGATGGGCATGCTGGTCACCTGCTGACTTGGTACATGCCATGCTATTCTGGTCCACACTCCACGCCATGCTGAAACCGAAAAAAAGGACTTAAAGTATTCAGTTAAAAATTAAAAGAGTTAAAAAGCTTCATGCGAGGTGCTAGTACTAGCCTAGAATGATATGTACCAGCTGGGCATCGACTGGCCTAGCCTGTACTTGGGTCTGTTTTTGCAAGTGATGGGATTTTTCTTGAGGGGTAACAAGATCACCATGTATTGCTGCATCTCAGGGAAACAAGTCCAACAGCCATGTCCTTTTACAAGCAAAGGATCCCAATAGCCTTATAATAAATTCATTGCTTATGTTGATCATAGATGATTGCAATAAAGCTCTGATAGCTAGCTGAATAATTCATATAATAGTTTTTCTAGTTGATATTTTATGAAGTTTCATAGTGCAATGGCAAGGTTGGATCTCTCCTACGAAGAAGATGACAGGTTCAATGAGTATATAGAGAACCTTTACTGATGGAACAGTATGCACTCTCAGCTGTAAATGCAGGCAATGGGAGGTTGACGAGTTGGTAGGAAGGATGAAGGAGTTGAGGTCTTAGGAGGGAGTGGAGCAAGGAAGCATGAATGTCAGCTTAGGAGGAGGAATTAGAGGAGGAAGAGGGAGGAAAGTAGTTTAAGTGTTCAAAAGGGATCATATCTTAGCCTCTCAGGAAACATGAAAATGGCTTTGGATTCATGGACTCAAGGCCCGGTGACATATACATCCATGTAGCCTGTGGGCTGCCTGTGTTATGTATAAAGAGAATAATATTCAGCATGTGCACCAGACTGATTCAATAGAAAGGACTATTTGATGGTCAACTGTAATCCCATCAACTGATAAATAGTATAAAATATTTTGCATTGGTAATTCATAAATAGTCTTTCTAGTTGAGATTTTATCAAGTTTCATAGTGCAATGGCAAGGTTGGATTCTCTCCTACGAAGGAGATGACAGGTTCAATGGGTGTATGGAGAACCTTTACTGATGGAACAGTATGCACTCTCAGCTGTAAATGGAGGTGATGGGAAATTGACGAGGTGGTGGGAAGGATGAAGGAGTTGAGGTCTTAGGAGGGAGTGGAGCAAGGAAGCGTGAATGTCAGCTTAGGAGGAGGAATTAGAGGAGGAAGAGGGAGGAAAGTAGTTTAAGTGTTCAAAAGGGATCATGTCTTAGCCTCTCAGGAAACATGAAAATGGCTTTGGATTCAAGGACTCAAGGCCTGCTGGCATATAGATCCATGTAGCCTGTGGGCTGCCTGTGTTATGTATAAAGGGAATTATATTCGGCATGTGCACCGGACTGATTCAATAGAAAGGACTATTTGATGGTCCACTGTAATCCCATCAACTGATAAATAGTATAAAATGTTTTGCATTGGTAATATCACTTTGGTTACATTTACTTTCTTGTTTCTCTCTGCTGAAAACAAAGAGAATCACGAGGAGTGTCTGATTAATAAGAAAAGACTGCAACAATGGAAGTGAGTCTCACAGCTCAGACTAAAACATTCAGTGAGAGCAGGGTGTCCGCGGTCTACATAGAGATAATATATATTATATAATCTTGTAGTCTTATGACTGTTTTCCCCATTCCTAACTGTAATCATCATTTGTAGAGTTAAAAAAAAAAACACTGAAGTACAATTAGAATGAAAAGGCTGAAAGCATCATCTTTCTACATCTAGAAATTTGTCTAATCTTCTCTAACAAACATATGTCAGGTTATATATGCACATATTAAAGAACATTCCATCACGGTTATAGTTTACCTTCCATTATGAGCTATTATGCCATTGCTCACCCTGGAACTTCTGTCAATACAGTTTAAGATTAATTCTAAATAATGTAGAACTAATCAAAGTCAAGGAACATATTTATCCTTTTATTCCTTTTTTAGTCATGTAGCACATTGTCTGCTGTAGGACATAAAAGTTTGATATGGACTCTCTGCTTCAAAGCTGGAACATAATCAGATTCTTTGATGTAGCCTCATGTTGCTTCCATTAGTCTCTTGATATACTCTCTTTTTTTTTTGGTTTGCTTTTTCTTTTTCTGCTGCTGCAGTAGAGGAGCCCTTACAGTTGGTTTACCTCCAGCTTGGGTGGATATATCTGAAGAAATAGCTGCGAATATGCAACGTGCTCGGACAAAAATGTCCGAGTTAGCTAAGGCTCATGCCAAAGCTTTGATGCCTTCTTTTGGTGATGGTCATGAGGACCAACATACAATCGAGGTTCTTACTCAAGAGATAACTGATTTGCTGAGGAAGTCTGAGAAGAGATTACAAAAGCTTTCTTCTAGTGATCCTTCTGAAGATTCAAATGTTCGAAAAAATGTTCAGGTATAATGAGAATTATCTGTACAGTTTTTCTTTTTCCCTACATTCACATTAATTGCTTCAGCATTTGGTTAATCCTTCACATTTTCTTTTAATATCAAAAACTATTTGCAACACCAATATCTTCCCTATTATATGACATTGCATAAAATTGTGAAGCGGTTTGGTCCATACAACTGGCAGTATTGTATCATTACTAAGCAGTTTATGGATATTTCTAAGATTGGAGATTGTGTCTTTTTATCAGCTCTCTTTGGTGGATAGTCATGACAATTGTGTGTTTCTTCTGCAGCGGTCGCTTGCAACTGACCTTCAGAGTCTTTCAATGGAGTTTCGGAAGAAACAATCATCCTACTTGAAGCGCCTTCGACAGCAGAAAGAGGTCTGCTGAACTTTCAACAATACACTTATATCTTCTGGCTTCTCTAACATCATCAGTTTCTTCAAACCATTATCTAACTTTTTTTAGGGTCAAGATGGTGTTGACTTGGAGATGAACATAAATGGAACTAGATCCCATTTGGAGGAGGATAACTTTGTTGATGAGGTATGTTGTTTCTCTTTCTAATGTGCATAATTTGCCTATAACTACATGATTTTTTAATAAGAAAAAAAAGTAGAACACTAGTCTGAAAATCTGAATCATACTTAATTAAACAATTTTTTTAAGAAAAACCGAACACAGGCATGTGTCTGAAAGAAGATGGCTCTTTCACTGGCTCCAGAATGATATTCCAACACACTTTGGTTTATGGAGTTCAGATTAGGCCTGATATGTTTGTTGATTTTTGGGTCTTGCAATGTCAGTCAACTGGGGGCTGGTCAGATTTTGGCTGACTTGGGTCAACAATATTTACTTCCAAATATGTGCACCCTGCCTGGAGTTTCTCATCCAAAATTGTCATCTGAACATTTCTGAGTGTGCAGATCTTGTTGAAATTTTGGATCAAGCTGACAGTTGAAAATCAGGTTCAGTTCAAGTGGCTTCCAGGTCTTGCTGACTGATTGGCATCCCTATGCATGTGCAAACTTGTCTCAAACTCCTGATGGCTCTATTTTTGTGGAACTGAGTCACTTTTTATGCACTTCCCAGTAACCTTTTACCTGCAATAATCATTTGGATAGTTTGGCTAGGAACTTTGCAAACCTGATATCTCTGCATCTTACAGAAGGTTGCTTGCACAGACCAATGTTTAAGTGCAAACAAGTCCTTTTCAAATTAATTTTGGATGCTGGCAATCATTTTCAAATTGAATTCTATCTCTTTTTCTTCAGGATTTTGATGATCTTCAGATGTCAAAGCTGAAAAGAAGTGAGGTCCTCACAAGAGAAAGGGAGAGGGAGATTGCACAGGTAGGGCATTTCATAGCTTGTTGAAAATTTATTTGATTACTGAACAATAAAAGGATTGCCTTTAACCACCCATGGCCTTTAACTTGGATTCTATTTTTAGGTTGTAGAATCCGTTAATGAGCTTGCTCAGATTATGAAGGATCTCTCAGTCCTTGTGATCGATCAGGTATGAGTGTCATCTTTTTGGAGAATAACAGACTACCTCTTTGTTTAAAATGGCTAGATTCTGAGCTAGTGTATGTGAACCAGGGAACTATCATTGACCGGATAGACTATAATGTACAGAATGTTGCAACCTCAGTGGAAGAGGGCTATAAACAGTTGGAAAAGGTGCTCTCTCTCCTCTCTCTCTTTCTCTCTCCTCTCTCTCTCCCCTTTTTCTCTTGCTCATGTTTCACAAAGTTGTTGAGGGGGTATGATAGTCCAATTATGCTATACCACCTTCCCCTTGGGGCCTTTAACTCCAGAGTTAATCTGCAACCTGGACGTCCTGGGACTTTAGGTAACTTAAAAATGGAGGAGAAAACATAACTATCTTCTAATCAATCTGTTATCCTCCTACTCAGCAATGAATTTTCCAAATGGTAATCATGTGCACGAATTAAGAATGAAGGCAACATTAAAAACATTTAAGACTCTCATGCAAATCATTACTCGAGCATTGTATGTTGACTTGTCATGGGCCTGCTGGTTCCTAAAGTATGGGATATATGGGACACTTCTGTCTTTATTATTGTCTTTGATTATTTGCATGCTGTTTTTCTGGGATTCTTGACCTTGTTAAAATTCTCTTTGGATAACCACTCAGGCATGTTTGGAGTACTGATTTTAACAAAAAAATTTCTCGGTTCTTTTGTTAAAAAGATGCTTACAAGATCCTATGGACTGAATCCTTGTACATTCTCTTATACTTCTGTTAACCCTAAATCTGCCAGGTAGTTAACAAGTTAACAACTTGAAAACATGGATAATATATATATATATATATATATATATATATATATATATATATAAAGATTTGTGTTTGATGGATTGAATATTCTTTTCTTAATATATATAAATATAAAATCCATGATAAATATTTCATAGATTATATATCATGTCGTATGCCTACTTTAGATGTTATTTTGGACAAAACTTACCAGCATTTATAATTTTATATCATATTAACTATGAAATTTGTGTTTTCAAATGCAGAGTTGGAAACCCTGGTCCGTGTATTAAGTAATACGGAATGTGGCTAGTTCTAAATCTGATACTGTTCAGTTTTGTGTCCAATCTGCAGGCAGAGCGAACACAGAGGAAAGGTGGGATGGTGATGTGTGCTACGGTCCTTGTCATACTCTGCTTCATTCTGCTAGTCCTTCTGGTTCTCAAGGAAATATTATTGTGATCTAGTAATCATACCAATTCAAATGGCATCTCTGTGGAGTATGCCGGCATGCCTTCCCCTCATCAACATTTTGCGGTGCTTGTTCAGTTGAGTGCATATGTCTCAGTTTACGCAGCCGCAATTCGTATCATGGAGTAGTGGCTTGCAGAATCTGGGGAGCACTCATGTTACACTGAAAGAGAGTTCGCTGTTCTTTGGTGTGCAGCACGGCTGCATGCACCGCTTGGTAAATGAATTGCAAGATAGCTTTGGGTTGCTAATATTAAACAGCTTGCTCCAATTTTGAAGATTCTTCATATAAACAGAAAGAATACTTTGTAACAAATCCCTATAATGTTGTAATACATCATCATTACTTCAGGCAATGCTTGTCCTCGTGTACGTTGTTCCTCTTGGAAATTTATCAAACCAGACATTGGACGTGGTGGCAGCAGATTACATTCACATCAATGTGTGTCATAACCACATCCTTTGAAGGTTTGGATTCTTTGTTCGTTCCAGCTGAGTGTTGACTTTGAATGGTGATGGAAGCACAATAGCCATCCTCTGTGCTGCTAATACTTGTCTGTCATCATCAGACATTCTTAGACCTCCTTCGGTTTTGCAGCAATCTCAAACATGTTAGGCTCCAAGCAGTCAAGGGTACTTAAATATTTGAATGGTGTATCAGTAATCACAGTGCGAGCCTTGATAAAATAAACATTTGTCCTGCATCATGTTGGATTCAGAAAATTGTCCCTGAAGAGTGGGAAGTCCTTAGCATCTATTTGAAGGGATTTCTTGGGGCTGTCTGGTTGGTAAGCTGCATGTACCGCTAATTTGACATGATTTATCATTTTAGGATTTTTTGATTGCTTGGTCATAAAAATGATACCTGCATGATTTATGGGGAGGTGATGAAAATTTAAATATAATTTTATGTAATGGAAGAGTAATAAAAATTTGAAAAATAGAGTGATAAAATGTATTGTAAGTGAAATGTATTTAATAATTATTGATTATTTTTATTTCAATATTTTATTAATAAAAAGATTAGCACTAACGGAAAAGATAAATTATTTAATAGATCAGTTGAATATTTGCAGTAGTATAAATAAATATGTGCTTATGGGAAGATATTTGATCTTTTTTTTCTCTTTGATGTAAAATATTTTAATTCTTTCCTTTTTGAACTTGAGCAGTTGTTTTTGTTTTGATTAGAGTGTTCATTTTGTGATTATTTCAACCTGTGAAAAATGGAGAAGAAAAAAATAGTAACATATATATATATATATATATATATATATATATATATATATATATATATATATATATATATATATATATATATTAAATAAAGAAGTAGAGAAACAGAATAGTTGTAATTTTTTATTAGGTTGATCGTATTGCGCAATAAGTTGTAAAAAGAAATGACTTTTCTTAGTAGGATTTATTTGGAATATGCTTCATAGAGTCCAGTTAGACGTTGCAGATGAGGAGGTGTCATTTATTATGAATGTTAAAATAAAAATATAGCGTTCCACAATATTTTTTTAACAAATTCTTCTAACTTTATTGGTCTGCCCTTCTATAATATAGACAAAAATACTATATTAATATATTTATAATTAAGGAATACTACTTAATTAAAAGATGTCACAATTGTATCAGCTTTAAGTATAGATCATCTAGTTCGACAGGTTTTTTTAATGAGAATTTTAGTATATCCATCAAAAATAGTTAAAGCAAGTTCTTCAGTATGATTATGTATTTAATATATGAGATACCAAGAATTGGAAAAATAGAATGATTAGTATGTACTTATTAATATTTAGCAAATTATAAATTTCTTACTTTAATGATGTTGGTGGATTTTCTTTTCGATATGAACAATGGTCGCTAAATTCGATAGTACAATCACTATAAATATAAATAAGCATTAATAATAAATAATTTAAAAATATTTGTGTTTATAAATTGAATTTTGGAGGTTAATGATACTTACTGATAGGATATCTTTATTGGTTAATATAATCTTGAATTTTATCAAAAGTGATGAAGTTGTAGCTATATAGTGGAATAGTGGATTGATCATCAACATATTATTGTACTTTAGAAGACTTTGTGACTATCAATTGGATATTATTCTTCATAATCTTATTTTTTATTTTTGCATCCTTTATTTCAACAACTCATATAAACTTCCTTGCTCAAAAGTATCTAACTTTTCTATCTTCTGATTGCATATTACTATTTCAGTTTTCTCGCATTTTTAGAGGAAGAAAATTGTAGCTAATATATTATATTATTTATAAATTATTAATGTCAAATGAATTAAAAACCTATCTAAATTAGTATTTACCTCATCATCCCTAAGAACCATCCTCCATAATGAAAGGTTGAATATACATCTTTTTATCGCTTGTATATTGAACATCTTGATAACACGTCCTTTCACCTTCCAATACTTATCATACCGGTGTAGAAATCTTATTGAAGTAAATGTATATATAGACATCCTACAACATAACATAAATTTATTAGAAAAGAAGAGAATATATAATACAGAATAATGTATCTAATACTAAAAATTGAAGAGAAAAGATAGTACCTGAAGTTTCTATTGTTCACTCAATATTGTAGTTTGATTAGTGCTCATGAAATCTTGTTTTACCATAATATGTTCTCCAACACTTTTTATTAGTTAAAATAAATTACATGTTTGGTTTATTAAAGTAGGAGGAAGCACAAAGATATGGTGGTATTTATCTTACAATGAATTCGTCCACATTGATATTGTTGATTTCAAACAAAAACTTTATAACCTAAATTAAAAATAAATTTTATTATAAATGATGGTAAGAAAGTTGATAAAATTGTGCATATTTTTTTGGAATATTAAAATTACCTGTTGAATGACATTAGTTCAAAATACATTAAATTTTACTTTAACTAGCCTTGAAAAGTTAGTGAAGACATGATGATACTTGAGATTTTGATTGCACGAACCTCTTAAATCATTGGGATCTCATTTTGAATCGTTTCTCATTCTTATTTCTTGATAAATATATACTCATCACAGCCTGCCTTAATTTGAGATTTAAATAAAATTTATTTAATATATATACAAATTCAAGTATTTATTTGCTAGCATTAAAAGCAAACTACTCGATATGTAATATTAATTATAATCAAAATCTTCATCGAAAGTTTCACTGCAACCCACATTTTGGTAAAATTAATTGGACGCTCAAATCTATCAAGTATCAACATTTTTAAACCTTCTATTGTTGCTTATGGAACTACAACATCCACTTTTAATAACTAAATCCCAACTTTGTTTATTGTCTTCCTCTTGACTCTTGAATTTAAAGCGACACTCATCTTCTGTTGGTGACAATAGAATTCTTAGAATCATAAAAGTATCCCCATTGTTATTGCTTGTGATAATTTTTGCATGTATCATCTTATTTCTAAGTTTTTTTGCAATAAATTATGCTCCATTGCATAGCCTAATTGGTTAGTTTAAATTATGTAATAGAATTAATGTATGTCGACTTCCCAAAATAAATAAGAATCTATTTTTTTAATACATGGATGATTTTCTTTTTTTTTACATTTCCTATAATTAATATGAAGAGTTCCATTAAAAATCTAATTTATTTTAAATTTTTTATGTGCATAGAGAAAATATTATGAGCAAATTATTTTCTTTTGTACATATCTTACATTTTTTTCTTTTTTATGCATGTAGAGAAAATTATCAGAAAGGGATTCAATTTTGATTTTTTTTTTTGCATAGAGGATATTCCTTTTTGAACATGACTTCCTATAATTATTATGAAGAGTTCCACTAAAAATCTATTTTATTTTATTTTTTTCTTGTAAGTGGAGAAAATATTATGAGTGAATTATTTTTTCCTTTTTAAATAAAAATATTTGGCTTTTTTTTACCTCTTATGATATTTTTTATTTGTGTTCAGAAAATTATCAAAAATGAATTCAAAATCAAAATTTCTTTTTATGCATGGAGGATTTTTCTTTTTTACATGAATTTTTATAATTATTATGAAGAGTTCCACTAAAAATCTAATTTATTTTGATTTTTTTTAATATGCATGAAGAAAATACTATGAACAAATTATTTTTTTCTTTTTTAAATAAAATATTTTATCTTTTTGCACATATCTCCTAATTTTGTGCATGAATTTTTTTGCACATGGAAAAAATTATTAGGAAAGAAATATTTTTTTTCTTTTTAACATAGTGATTTTTACTTTTTGATGACCCAAGATTTTCCTCCTTTTTGTGCATGCAGAAAAAAATATTAGGAATGAATTAAATTCAAATTCAAATTCAAATTTAGATAATATTTAGACATCTTTAATCTATTTAGATAATTTTGTGTGATCCTAAAATAAGTGAGAAATGAAATTTGTGCATGTTGTTTTTTTTCCTTTGTGAATATTTCTTTTTGACTGAAATATCTTTTTCTCTTTTTACGTGACTTATGATTTTTCCTTTTTTGGTTCAAGTGGGGAAATTATTAGGAAGGAATTCAAATTCGATTTTTTTTATCTATGAGTTTTTTGTGCATGTAGAGAAAAATATTAGGAATAAAATATTTTCTTTTTTTACCTAACCTGGGATTTTCTCTATTTTTGTGAATGTGGAGAAATTATTAATTTGAATTGAATTTTTTTTGTGCATGAATTTTTTGTGCTTGTGGAGAAAAATATTAGAAAGGAAATATTTTTTTCTTTTTGAAGGAAATATTGTTCTTTTTTAAATGACCTAATATTTTCCTTTTTTGTGCATGTGCAGAAAAATATAAGGAACGAATTAAATTGAAATTCAAGTTCAAATTTAGATAATATTACACATCTTTCACATATTTAGATAATCATATGTGATCCTAAAATAATTAAGAAGTTCTAGGAGGATTTACCTTTTCACTGAAACTTGAATTTGAATTTAAATAATATTTAAATAAATTTATTATGAAGAGACCCAAGAGGAAAATATTGGTGCCAAAATATTTTTTTTCCTTTTTTAATAGTTTGGATGATTTTTCTTATCGCTAAAATTTAGATTCAAATTTATTATGAAGAGTCCTAGGAGGAAAATATTAGTGACAAAATATTTTTTTTCTTTGTTAAATGGCTGTGGAATGAAGTATTAGGAATTTTTTTTTCTCTTTTCTGAAGGACTTTCTAAAATTAAGAAGTGATTTTTTTGGGGGCAGGTGAAAACATGATCAAAATTTTCCTTTTCGCACGTGTGTCAGAAGAATCGTTTTTCCTATAATTTTTTTCTAATTTTCTTAAATTTTTCAGAGGGGTTGAATTTTCTTTCCTCCTCGTCTTGTAGGTATATAGAGATAGAGGTTTACAGTTTATGCATGATTTAGCGGGAACTTGAGCAACATAGTCACCCAACTTCTAATGACTTATGGAAAGCAAGGAGGGAATGAATTATGTTGCCTAGCTATGCAGCCCAAGAGAGAGTGAATTGGGCTTTTCAAGAGCTTAAATGTAACGCAGCAGAATTAAAAAGCTTAATAGATGAATATTAACTTCAGCAAAAGAGTAATAAGTAGATATGAATTAATTAAATGCAAGCAACACAAACAACACAAACACACAAGATTTATAGTAGTTCGGCTCTCTCAGACATTGTAGAGTCGGCTCTCTCATTTTAGGAGTCGACTCGTCTGGTGACAGGAATCGACTCGTTATTTTCAGGAGAAGACTCTTCAATAGACTAAGTTTTACTGTTCTCTGTCTTTCCACTATGACCGTTCAGGGGTCGACTTATTATTTTCTAAGGTCGACTCTTGTTTGACTAAAGTTGGATCGTGATTCCTATGGGTTGACTCGCCAATACGTTGAATTTTTCAGCCATTTGTCTTTTCTCTATGACTATTTATGGGTGGACTCGCTTATCCCTGGGTCGATTCTTGTTAGATTGGAGTCAGCTCATGCTCTTCATGAGTCGACTTGCCACTATATTGAATTTTATGGTTTTCTGTCTGTTTTTCAAGACTATTTTGAGGTCAACTCACGATCTGCTGGAGTCGGCTCGTGAAGGCATATCAATTAGCGATAGTGTGCCTTGGTTGACTCGTTGCAAACTTGGAATTGATTCTTGAGGTAGCTTAGAACTAAATTTTCTTTCAAGGATTGTTTTCATGGTGTTTTGGAGTTTTGCTTCTTGATGTGGAGATTCAGTTAGATGATCTTTACTTGAGAGTAATTGAAGGCTTCCTTCTCTACTTTCTAAAATTAATCAATTAAATTCAAAGCAATGGATTACTCATTTTTTTTACTCAACTATTTTGCATCATGAAAACACCTTTTAAGGTCAATAGAAGATAAGACTACTCAAATAGTACAATAGGTGTCTTGTCTCAGGCATGCACGAAAATCATCAAATCCAGTCCCCATCTCCTCTAGCTAATCTTTAGCTATCGTGGTTACAAATCTCCCCAACCAGTTCATATGAAGCAACTTTGTGGACAATGTTGAGAACTCATCTTATTCCGGTCCTCTATTTACACAGCGAAGAAAGGCTCTTGCTCGAATGCGTGACTGCGGAGTGCCTATCGATGTGGCACAGCACTCTAAAATGCATGTTGGGTTGGGCTAGCAAGAAAGACTACGACTAGGGAGATGAAGAATGGAATTGAAGAAGGCATAGTCTAACCTAACAGAATGGAGCACCAACCAACGAATGCATGCACCATCTTATATCAGCATGGCAGCCATGGACGGTGTTGAGTGTATTGCACAATCTTTTATCAGCTTTGCGGCTATAGACAGATGGTGAACTTGGTCCAAGCTACCAACTAGAAAAACACGTCATTAGACTTAGGCTATCTGCGGAGCACATTGAGGACTTTCTTAACTATATATCAAACCTCTCATATTGGCTTTGCAGCTGCCACCAAATCAGTGGTCCCATTCCACCAAACATTCGACAGGACTGATCGAGTTTATATCGAGCCGTGTAGATGGGCTGAACTGGCTTAAATTTCACCAAACTATGCTTGAACAACAACAAACCACATTCAATGTGGATTTCATGCTGAAAGGGTGCTTCCAATGAGGGATGGTAAGTATGCCCCACCACAATCTATGACCCCATAAGAGTACGAGAGTTTTCTGTAGCTAGGGTTGCAAATGAATGGAAGCCATGGAGCCTACTTATTACGGACCACATATGAAGGCTCTCTTGAATGCAGATCCATTCTCTTCTCCTACTTGAAGCTATAGACACTAGTGGTCCAAATTTGAGGTACCCAACGAAAAAGCTAATTATGATCAAACCTGAAGGAGGCAAGTTTTGTTGGCTTGCTGCAAGTGATAATTAGTTTGTGAAATTTTTTACGGGCGCCATGTAAAAGATTAGAGCACAAAAAATCATAAAATAAACTAGAAAATATCGAAGCATATCTTGAGAGCCCCGAGCAGCCATTGATGATTGCCATGATGGGATTTCTTAGAAGAAGAAAGCACAAAAAGGGATAGATCTTCCTTTCCTTCTTCTTCACATATATAGAAGTAGAGTGGGGACCTATCCCAGTTAGTAATACCAATAGGACCATCCATTACAGAGCTCATTAGCCAAATCAAATCTACACTAATACTCACTACACCATAATAACCATATAATCACAAATTAATTATGTGCTTCTTCAATATTCATTCATACAATAATTTAGCCCGTATTACATAATAAATCAAAATAAAATCAGTCCATTATTAATGGAAGCTCATCTTATAAGAAATTATATATATATATATACATATATATTTAGACTAGACAAGTATGTATCATGCCATGCCATGTACATCGATACGAACTGCAACAGACCATGCCTGAGCTACTCCACCAGACTCCATCGAATTTGAATCGTGCGTGAATTGGATCGAGCCGATTTAGGGCAACAAGATATCTCCCACCACCACAATCTACAACCTTCTTCTCATGTTGCAATAGAAGTTCCTCTAGGGCGTGAGCTTTGTGTGTGTGTGTGTGTGGAGAAAAATGGAAGCCATGGAGCCTCGCTAGCTCCAAAATATGGACCGCATCGAGAACTTGCTCACTTTCTCGATTGGATGCAATAGCCAAGCTTTTCTTGTCGACTTCGCCTCTGCCGACAAGCCATGGTCCCCCCCCCTCCATAGCTACCCAAAAGCCACGTAGCGATTTTTGGGCCGGTCTCGATCGTACCCATCACATGGACTTGCTGTCAGGCCAAGGAGCAGCAGGGAGCTGTGGGGGCAAGGGGTGCCTCCTTTTTAACTCTCTTTTTACCTTTATTCTTCTTCCATTTGTTCTTGCTTCCTCCTTTAGCAATTTGCTTTGGAGGTTGGGGATAGGTTGCTTGGGGCCGGCCGGGCCGGGGATCAAGGCAAAGGGAGCAGAGTTACAACTAAAAAGGGAAGGGAATGGGCCATAACATCTTCGAGGAGTGCCGGCTAAGACATGGCTTAGGGAATGATTGCTCTTACCCTCATTTATTCCACTCCCAAGGTTTGAACAGAGGGAGAGGGGGCTGCTCCCCTTCTCTTTCTGATCCAAAATGATGAAAGAACCCCGAAAAATTATAAATTTTTATTAGTTACCTCAAAAATATACAGAATATGAAATTCTTAGGATCTCACGGAGTTGAACTACATGATCTTTTGCTTCTGAAACTCATTTTAGGCTACGTGTGCAATAATAAATTCTCTTTCTTTTAGTAATATTTAGAACAATTCCGATTGAAGAACAAGAAAAAGAGAAGAAAAAAATAGTTGGTAGCTCTTATCTTCTTATAACCACTTTCTTTCATGGACCATAAAATCAAATCCAAAATCCAACACAAAAATATGGCCGGACTCAAGGTAAGAAAAATAAAAGAGAGTTACTAAGCTTCATGACGAAGAAGATCTTACTCGAATTCTTGGTGCTTTGGAGTAAAAGGGAGGCGGGGCTCATAAAGTGATAAGACCCACCTGCCACCTTATGGAAGTTAGCTCAATTATTTCAGCCAAAGTAGGTGCACCCGAAGCATCCACTATGCTTGGATTTTGTGTGTTCTTCTCTATCCAATTAATTGCACCATGGCTGGACCGTATGGTTCGACACTGGAATTTAGATGCTTGAGTCCCCTCATATGTGGGCCTTCCTAACATGTGGTAACCTTTTAAACTGTGATGATCAAAATAGTAAATGCAAGCATACGGCTACTGATGTAGTATGTTTCAAGCAAACCACTATCTCACGTAACATATAAACAAAGGATACAAGATCTGGCCTGATATGTTGTCTCAGCATTGAGAAATAAGTTTTGACATGATTTGTTCGGGTTATCGATATTATATGAGTTTTGTTTATCTTGTCAAGTCCAATGCTTGAAGGATGAGAGAAGTAGATGATATCTGTTGAAAATTTTGATTGTCTAACTTAATATTGGTAAGCCAGATTTTTATTTGTAATTTTTTTAATTATATTCATGTGTGTTTGGTGTGAAAAGCTGGTGCATTCAAAAAAAAAAAAACAAAAAAAAAAACTTAATATTGGTCATTCATTTTGCTTTTGGAGCATACATGTTGAACAATCAAATTGGTCCGGCATATAGTTAACATACCACTTCAAATGCATTCATGAAGCCCCCACTAATAAAAAAAAAAAATCACACTCCTTCAATATATGGCTCTCTAAAATCTCTTAAGAAAAAAAATAGTAAGGAAAATATGTCATCCTCTACAACAAGTAAGAGTATGTTTTAACATCCTCATAGCATTTAGGTCACCGTTGATTAGAGAGAGAAGAACTTTGGAATAAAATAAAATTGGGTGACTTCCGTTTCAGTTATATAGTTAAAAGAATTTTCATTCTCATTCCGATTTCAAGGCAGTGGAGTTTGTTGAATTCAAAAAAAACAGAAGAATATTTCGAACCGCTAGCTATGAATCAAATATATTGGAGATATAGTCATATTCTGATTTCTATTTTAATTTATTTTGATTTTAATTTTGATTGCAATTGCGAATCAAATGTATTTTTATGGTAGAAAAAAAAGAAATCTACACAGCAAAGTATAATCCGAAGATGAAGGATTGCAAAATTTTCAAATAGATACCAAATAACGTTATTTTTCCTTGCAACCCTTTTCCCCTCCCCCCCCGAGCAGATACTGTCTCCGTTCCCAACACTGTCAGAACCCCAAAGTTTCAGATAGCGACCCGGGCAGCCGGAGATAAACATCTTTCTATTTTTGCTCATTGCCCCCTCTATTTATTTATTTCATATTCTCAACCCCTACCACATAGCCATTAATTAATAGCAGCAGCATCGATCCCCTCAACCACCCCTCTACGGTAAAATTAATTAATAAATCCACCCCTCCCCCCTCCCTCCGCTATAAAACCTCGCCACCGACTGTGTACTCACTCTCTGCCGCCCTCCTCCTCTCGTTAGCGAGGCGAAATGGAGAAACCCTACTGTTCTTTCTCACCGGCGGAGTGTGCGACCGCGTCTCAAACCCTAGGCCATGACTGAGCTCCGGGGAGCTTCTTCTTCTTCTTCTTCTTCTCTATATTCTCCTTCGCTTAGACCTTTGGGGCCTTTCTTGCCATCGAGGGACCGATGAACAGCACGGCGGCGGGGGGTTGCCGGCCGCCGTTCACGGCGTCGCAGTGGCAGGAGCTGGAGCACCAGGCGCTCATCTACAAGTACCTCATAGCCGGAGTCCCCGTGCCCCCTGATCTCCTCATACCCATCCGGAGGAGCTTCGAGGCCGTCCATGCTCGCTTCTACCACCACCCCGCCCGTAAGACACCCAGTCTTCTGCTTTTCTCATTTATCCTTTGATCTAGTATTATTCTTGTCCTTTTTATTGCCTGATGTTCGTAGGCTGTTACTTTGGATCTAATTTTCGATTTTTCGGGGTTATTGGATTTTGAATCGGTTTTTTTTTGGGTTCTTTGGGTATTTTGTACTCCAGCTCCTTGCCTTTTCTAGCGTGTCTTTCTTATAACTAATCGGATGTTATGGAGAGTTTGAAAGTTGGAATCTTTTTTTTATTACTTCTTTCCTTCTTTCCCCATTTTCGTTGTATCTTGGTTTCTGTCTCTTTTTCCATGTCTGAGGTCTTGTTTGAAGCTTGCTTCTTTTTTTTTTTTTCCCGAAAAAGAAGCTGCTTTGCAATACAATTTTTCCGATTAAATGACACCTAGTTGTCTTTGCTACTGGGATTTCTTTGGAGCATTTTGCAGTAATTAAACGTGTTTTTGAGTTTCCTCCCTAAAATTTATCCTCTGGGATATATAAATATGTTGCGAACATTCTATTTTTTCCCCATTTCTTTCACTTCTTTAGGCATTTGACAATGCCTGCAACTTTTGGTAGTAATTCGAGTAACCATTCAGCTTGACCATGGGTTTATAAAGTTTGATTGTTTTAAGAAGTTAGTTCTTCCTCCCAAGGTTCTCCTGCTACTTGATGCTGCAACTATTAGCCATTTTTGTTGGTATTTTTTGCTATTTTTCAGAAGTGTAGTGTGTCCCAAACATTTAATCACTTCGTGCATGCATTGCGATTTATTTAGAGTGGTACTCTACTTGAAGCCCTTGTACTGGCTCGTGTAGAAGGATAAAGGGTTTTGGATCCTTAAAAAAAAGGAGAAAAATAAAATGGTGTGCTCGTAGTCCATATGTGTTGATATGGGTGGGTTTTCCTTTGAGTCTAGTGGGTTACTACTCCTTCTATGGGAAGAAACTGGACCCGGAGCCTGGTCGATGCCGTCGGACCGATGGGAAGAAGTGGCGGTGCTCCAAGGATGCGTACCCTGACTCCAAGTACTGTGAGCGCCACATGCATCGTGGCCGCAACCGTTCAAGAAAGCCTGTGGAATCACAAACCCTCTCTCAGTCACAGTCATCATCCTCGACTGTGACATCCCTTGCTCCCTCCGGGAGCACTGCAAGTGGGACCGGCAGTGGGAGCTTTCAGAGCATACCTCTGCACTCCATCTCAGGTGGCAGCAACCTCCAGGGCTCATACCCTTGGCGGACCAACTCCTCTCAGCTGCGCATGGACCCTAGCTCCTATGGAATTGGCAGCAGCAGCAGGTCCTTTTTCTTTACACATATGCTTTGAAATGTTAGTTACATGTATATTTTGGTATGAACTTGTACTGATGATCTTTGCCTACCATGGGGTTTTGATGTTAATAGAATGCGATAAATGAATGACACTAACAGGTAAGGCACTCACTAAGGACATACACTTGACTTTCTGCTTCTTATTTTTGAACCAATGTAAACCTATATATCTCAAAGCAGGGGCTAATACAATATGCTATATTATCTGAGATTTTTTCCCTCCTTTTGATCTCTTCTTTTGCTATCTAATTATCACCGAGGTATTTATGTGAAAATTTCTCATTTTATAATTTACAGCAATGTTCTGCTAACTTGATATCTATATTGGCCAACATATCCAAATATTTCAATTATTTAAACTATAATAAAAATATTAAATTATTCTCTTTTTTCTTGACGGAGGTAAAACGAATTAAGATCCAAGTTTGTTCCAGTCTAGGTTGTCCAGCAATGTTGCAGGAACTCTGGAGATTTAAATCATTAGGAGTAGTCTAAAAGTTACTTCAGTTAAGTAGTTTTCCTTTAATGTTGTATTCATGGTGTGAAGAGTAGTCTGGTCTTCCATCAAATCAATAGAAATTGTGGACAGATGTGTATGCTATGGTTCTCAATTGGGACAACTAGGGCTTGGTTGCAGACCACCTGAGATTATGCATGCAGAAATAAGGTCACTGATAACCTTATGTTGTCAGAGCTCGTGGAACTGGAGTAGACTCTTTCTCTTCTGCATGACAAGCACTGCAAAGGATTGACAGTCTGTTAGAATATGTTTGCAGCTTTTTTTTATTATTTTTAAATTCTATATGTAAGGAGTTAGTGGTAGTTGTCTCGCAAGTTACATGGAAATTTTGTCCTCTGCTATAGTGCAGGCAGTATGACAACTCTTGCCTTTTGCTGATAAATGGGTTGACTGTATAATTAAGTTCTTCATAGAGACCTGTCTATCGTCACAGCTTGCAGATTGCTTATTGTTTAAACTTTAAATCACATCTTTCGCATAAGTACATTGGAGATGGATATCATGTTACTTGCAAATGTAGTTATCTTTTCCTTGTTATTATCATGTTATAGGTTTGACTGGGAGATATTGGTTTCTTGGATTTTATTCTATTGATTATTGAGCAAGTGATTGTTTGTGGATATTCAGTTGTAACGACTTTGTGATGCTTCACAACTTTTGTCTCTACTGTTCTCTCTGTTTCTTTCTATGGTTTTGCTGATAACTATCAAAAGTTTGATGACCAAAATACTGCATTGATATGTCATTTGAAGGAAGCCTAGTGCTTTCTATCATAAAAAAGAAGAAGAGGAAACTAGTGCTACACTGTGATCCATAATAAATCATATTTAACAATATCTGCCCGCTTTAACTTGAAAATTCTTTAGCTATGAAAGTTGGATATGGTTCGCCATATTGTACCGAACCGAGCAGTATGGAATATACTGTACTGTACCGGTTCGGTACCAATACACTGTATGGAGGGCGTACCTCCATACCGTGCGTATCAGCAGTGACAAGATGACACTGGTATGGGATTCGTTACGGAGATAGTGTACCTTGCTAGATATTGTTGATCTCATCTCTGTGCACAGTTTGAATTCCAGTTTCAACTTAATAGCAACTGATGGTTTCTTCTTTTTTCCCCCTTAAATATGTAATAATACATTTCTTTAGTTTCGATACAGGTTGCAATTCCTTGGTTGTTTCACTGATATGGTGTTCTTTTTTCTGACTTGTTCCATAAATATCAACTTTTTATTAATAAATACTCAACCTGGTGCTAGAAGCTTGTCTTGGTCTTGAGGACGAGCTACTGCTGCTTCTCGTGTTGAGTTCTTTACATTCCCTTGGTTTGTAACTAACTTCAGGCTACATTCCCTTGGTTTGTCACTAACTTCAGGCTAACTTCAGGTGACCTTGTACTGACTTGCCTACCGTTTACCAACTTGGAAAACTTAAAACTGTAATGCTACTATTTGTCATCAAGCATTATGCTTGTGCATTTTGTTTGACGTTGCCTTTAGTGAATGGAGTGATTCTCCCAATTATCTTGGAATTCTGTAATTTTGATTCCTGAAGATTCTTTTCCATTTGGAATATGTTTCTCACAAACAGGTACCTCTCTGAAGTGAAACCTGGGGTGGATGAGCATAGCTTCTTTTCAGAAGCATCTGGAAGTGCAAGGGGTCTTGGGACGGACTCAACAGTGGACAGTTCATGGCACCTGATGCCATCTCGGGTTTCCTCATTTCCGCTGTCAAAAGCTAGGGAGCAGCCTTCCATTCTACAGAGTGCTTATCCTCAGTTTCAGTCAGTGCAAGATCTTGGGCAGGTAACCATATGCTCGCTGTCAAAACATGAGCAGCAGCATTCCTTCTTTGGAGGTGATTTTGGGTCAGCAGAACCTGTAAAGCATGAAGGCCATTCACTCCGGCCTTTCTTTGACGAGTGGCCTAAGACGAGGGATTCATGGTCAGACCTGGAAGAGGAGAGATCCAACCGGACCTCATTCTCCACAACCCAGCTCTCGATTTCCATCCCAATGGCCTCCTCTGACTTCTCCACAACCTCTTCGAGGTCTCCCAATGGTGGGTCTTAATCCATAGGCAATTTTCCTTCTTTATATTTATTTGGGATTGCCATGCCTCATGACTTCTTGGTCCTTCAACTCCTTGATGCAGATGACTGAGAGAGAAGTCTTCAGGCCTTGTGGGTCCGGCTCTTTGAGTCCGGAAGTGCCTGAGGTATCAGACTATCAGCAGTACTTTTAGGATTGCCCGTATGGTTTTCTTTGATCTTTTAAGAAATTGGCCTGAGTTTTGTTATCAATCTCTCCATCTAGTGGAGCTGTTTGACTAATAACTGTTTGGGTCTGTGGCTATTTTTAATTATTATTATTTTTATGTACTGGAACTGCCTGTGAACACTTTATGGAAGCAACTTTGTAAGTTTAGTGCCTGGAGCACTGAAGTCATCTATCATCCGTATGTTCAGAATGGTGGGATTAAAGGATTCCTAGGTCCCAGCCAACACTGGCTCTGGTTCAGGGACAATGATATCTATCCGTGTGACATTATTCCAGTTTTCTATCTCCCAGCTTTTGTTGGCGTCCTGCCTCTTCATTCACTGGAATTGCTCGTTTGATTGCCAAAGTGGAAACGCCCAACTAGAAACAGGGGAAAAGAGATGCCCAGGGTTTGGGATTGAGATAATCTTTAAAGCGGGGGTGCTGGGACATGGGCTTGTTGATAGCTTGTACAGAGAATTTGTTCTTGGCTTGGATGCCTGTGCAGCACTGGCTAAGCGATCGAACTCTATGCTGTCAGCTGCCTTGTATTCAACTTGGAATCTATAAGCTGGGTTTCCGAACATGATCGAATAAATGTTTTTGTGAGTTAATGATGTGCTTTATATCGATCGGCGTGTGGATGTTTGCCTGGGTCATTTTAGAATGATCTCAAGCCTTGCTTGGGCTAAGATTCTAAAATGGGATATCACTAATTGGGCTAATATTCTTATTAGATTAACATTACTTAAGTGCATCTTTCAGCTGGCGGCTGTCCAAATACAAGAGCTCCCCTGATGGGGATATGGGAAGCGCAGTTTATGTTTTGCCTGCGCAGCCTTCTCATGTTGGTAAGTTTCTTAGCAACGGTATTGCCTTTCTCTCAAAGTGGCATTGTTTTTCTCTTCTTTCCTATCAGCGAGTTCCGATCCTCTTGTTCGAAATTTCTTCGTTCGTATCGAACCGCTTGCAGAATCAAATTTGTTCTACAAGATCCTCTATCAGCTATGTATCCTCCTTGCATTCATGCCGGAGACGTCGTTGGTGCTATGGCTTTTGGTTATGTAGATCAAAAATGATGAATGGGATTGTGGCACTCCATTTGCCGTCAATGTGGAAGAATCCACTATGTTGGCAAGTTCAGCAGCAATAGCATTGCCTTATCTGAAAGCGGCCGGCGGCACTCATTATTTCCGTAACCAACTCTAGTTGGAAGATATTATTTATATTTCTTAATTTTATATAAATATTTAAGATTTACTTAATGTATAGCTAATGTGGGATTAAATATATATCTGTATGAATTTTCATAATTTCGGTCGCTTCAGTAACAAAAAGAAAATGATATCATGTGCAAGAAGTATTGTGGCACTCCTGAATTTTCTCACCATGGGTGCAAGAGGTTTTATTGTCTAAAAGTATTGTCACGACAGGCAAAAATATGGATCGATAGAGTCACTCTCAACAATAAGCCGGTTAGTCCAAAAATGGATTATGTTGGGGGAATAAGACTTTTCCCCCCCAATGACACGAATGCCCCCGAGAAGCCGCACAATCGCCGACCCAGGACAGCCGAAGTCGGCGTCCGACCTCGGAACGCCCGACCTCAAGACATCCGACCTCGAGACCTCCGACCTAGGAAAACCCTGATGTTCAAAGTCTACCCTTATCAGCCACCTACTACGGCCATGCCCCTCTGAGGTCCGGCCGAGGACCATACTCTGACGCCCCCCCCGGCATTTATTGCGCATGGCTACTGTAAACCTCCAGTTCACTCAACAATTAATGCGGATCTCCGGCTTACTCCACAATTAATGCGGATCTCCGGCTTACTCCACAATTAATGCGGATCTCCGGCTTACTCCACAATTAATGCGGATCTCCGGCTTACTCCACATTTAATGCGCATGGCTCCTGTCATCTACGGACTCTCAGCTCTCCACGGCAAGTTAGCCCAGCAGAGTCTAGTCAACCATGATAAGTCTCTCATCTCGGCCATACCTCCGACACCAATGCAATAATTCGTCTGGTAGCGTGCGAGCCCAGGTCGTACGACGACCTCACCGCCGACATCAATGCAATGATTCACCTGATCGTGCGCCGACCTGAACAACATGCCGAGCCGTACTACGGCCTCGCCCCGTTACATCACAGGTAAACCGACCCCCGCCTATAAAAGGGAACCTTGGCCCCTCAGGTGGGGGGGTTGGAAAAATTACGCACCCTGCAAACACTGTTCTTCTCCTCCTTACACACTTTGCCCCCCTTCTGACTTGAGCGTCGGAGGGCCGGCGCCGGAAAACCCGGCCACCGGCTTGTCTACAGGCACCCCAGACGGAGGACGCCGCCCACCGACGGATCGCCGCCCCACCGTGAGGACCTGCTGCTCCCTCTCTCCGACCACCCCAGACGGAGGACGTCGCCCGCCGACTGGTCGCCGCCCCGCCGTGGTGACCTCCCGCTGCTCCCTCTCCTCGACCGAAGATTGCCCCCGGGTCCAATTTCCAGCAACAGTTGGCGCTAGAGGAAGGGACCGAGTAGCGATCATGAAGTTGAGAAGCAAGGGAGCCTCCAACATCTCCCGGCGTCCCCCGTAAAGTCCTGGACGCTCCGTCCGGAATTCTCCAACTCCGGCTGACCCGGTTCCTCAGGTCCAGCCGGAACAGTTCAATGCTTTGGTACAGCAAGTCCAGGCCCTGGCCGCCGCCGTTCAGGGCCTACGACGCGAGGAAGCTTTACCAACGCTCCCCCCGCGGACTCAGGTCCCGCCGGAGTGTCCCCCCAACGGCCCGGTCTTCTCAAGCCAAAATCTGCATGGCTCCTCCAGAGCCAACAACGAAGAACAGACTTCTCCCCGGAGGGAGCCACTGGGGGAAGATTTCGACGGGAGACCCCAACTTTCTGAGGCTGAGTCACCCCAGACCACCGCGAACCGGCGCAGATCACGGCAACAATTCCGCGGGCGGGGGAGCTCGACCGAAAGGTTGAGCATCTGGAGCGCCAGATTGCGGCGCTCTACAGCAAGAAGGCGAGGCAAGAGGGAGACTTTGAGTTCACTACCAAGTCCCCCTTCTCCCGCCAGATCGAGGACGAGCCGGTTCCCGCGAGGTTCAAAATGCCTCAGGTGGAGCCCTACAGCGGAATCACCGACCCTCTCGACCACTTGGAGAGCTATCGGGCCCTCATGGCCCTACAAGGGTCCTCGGAGGCCATACTTTGCAAGGCCTTCCCAGCAACCCTCCGAGGGACCGCTCGGCTTTGGTTTTCTGGACTGAAGCCGAACACGATATCCTCTTTTAAGCAACTCGGCAGGCAGTTCGCCACCAATTTTGCTGCCAGCCGGCGCCAACGACGGACGTCGGATTCCCTCTTGGACATCAAACAGAAGGAGGGGGAATCTCTCAAGGAGTACTTGGACCGCTTCACTGCCGCCACGTGGGAAGTCCGCGAGCTGGACCAGTCAATAGCCATGTCGGCTCTGAAGACTGGGGTTCGCTCCTACTGATTCCTCTTCTCCATCGAGAAGAGCTTTCCGGCCGACTTCACCGAGATGCTGGCCCAAGCCCGGAAGTATGCCAAGGCCGAGGAAGCGGTCGCCTCCAGGCGGGGAGCGATTGAGCCCGCCTCAAAGAAGCAGAAAAAGCGCCGCGAGGAACGCGGCCGACAAAGGAGCCGATCGCCCCGCCGAGAGAAGAATCTCCCCCGGTTGAGGAGCCCACCACGGCAGCAGGAACGGCCTCAGCGGAGGACCCCTCCTCGACCGAGGTCCCCGCCACGGCCTCGGACGTACCCGGGGAGGTACGAGAACTACACACCTGTCAATGCTCCCCGAGCCGAGATCCTGATGGAGATCGAGGGTCGGGACTTCTTCCGACCCCCGCCTCCCATGCGAGACACGGGAGTTCCCCGTAATCTCAGGAAGTACTGTCCCTTCCATCGAGACCGTGGGCATGACACGGAGGACTGCTTCCAGCTCCGGGATGAGATAGAAGCACTCATCCGTCGGGGAGTACTCAACCGGTTCGTGAGGAACCGACATGAGGAAAGGAGGCCGGCGGAGAATACCATACCGTCCGAGAATCCGGACGACAACAGGCCCATTGCCGGCACCATCAACATGATTGGGAGGGCCTCGGCAGGAACGGCCGCCCAGGGAGCACCCCCGAAGCGCCCACGCACTGATGAAGTCATCTCGTTCTCGGACGAGGACTTAGAAGGGGTCGAGACCCCTCATGATGACGCTGTGGTCATCTCTATGATTGTAAATAGGTTTGATGTAAAGCGTGTCCTAGTTGACAATGGAAGTTCAGCCAACGTTTTGTATTATCATGCCTACCAAAAAATGGGGTTGCCAGAAGGACATCTCCGGAGAATTAATGCCCCACTGGTTGGGTTCACTGGGGATTCAGTCCCAGTTGAAGGTGAGGCTAGCTTCCTTGTCACAGTTGGCCTCGCTCCCCGGGAGAGCACTGTGAGGACGGACTTCCTGGTGGTCCGTCTGCCCTCGGTCTACAACGCCATCCTTGGGCGCCCAGGGCTAAACGCCCTTCGAGCCGTAGTTTCAACCCGCCATCTGCTCATGCGGTTCCCCACCGGCCAAGAAGTAGGCGAGGTCCGTGGAGACCAGCTGGTTGCCAAGCAATGCTACATGGCGGCCCACGGAGTAAAGCAACCAACCGGGGCAACGATTCAGCCAACGGGCCCCTCATTACCCATAGAAACCCTCGATGCGAGGGACACCCCTTGGAAGAAGCAAGTAGAGCCCGGTGAGCTTCTTGTTCAAATTCCACTACGAGAAAATTTTCCTGAGCTAACTGTGCAGGTCGGCTCCGGCCTTGGCGCCTGCGAGAGGGACCACCTCGTCAGTTTCCTGCGGGATAACGCTGACGTCTTCGCCTGGTCGCCCGCGGACGTCCCAGGAATTGACCCTGAGGTCATGGTCCATCGGCTCCAGGTGAAGCCAACTAGCAGACCTGTGAAGCAGAAGAAAAGGGGCTTCGCCCCAGAACGACAACGGGCTGCGGCCGAGGAGGTGGACAAACTCCTCGGAGCCGGCTTCATCCGGGAGGTCTCCTACCCGGACTGGCTCGCCAACGTAGTCCTCGTAAAGAAGGCCAATGGGAAATGGCGCATGTGCGTGGACTACACCGACCTGAACAAGGCCTGCCCGAAAGACAGCTTCCCCCTCCCAAGCATCGACCAGCTCGTCGACTCCACCTCAGGACACCAACTGCTAATTTTTATGGACGCCTTTTCAGGGTATAATCAAATCCGAATGGCGCCGGAAGACGAGGAAAAGACGGCCTTCATCACCGACAAGGGCACCTACTGCTACAAGGTGATGCCCTTCGGCCTGAAGAATGCTGGAGCCACCTATCAGAGGCTGGTCAGCCAAATTTTCAAAGATCAGATTGGCCGAAATATGGAAGTCTACGTGGACGACATGCTGGTGAAAAGCCGAGCGGTGGAGCACCATGTAGCTGACCTCAACGAGACATTCTCCAAGCTCAGGAGATACCGAATGAAGCTCAACCCGGCGAAGTGCGCGTTCGGAGTCACCTCGGGCAAATTCCTGGGTTTCATAGTCACCCAACGTGGAATTGAAGCCAACCCCGAGAAAATCCAAGCGCTGCAAGAAATGGCGCCTCCGAAAACAGTTAAGGAGGTGCAGCGGCTTGCAGGGCGGGTTGCCGTCTTGGGAAGGTTCGTCTCCCGGTCAGCCGAGCGCTGCCTCCCTTTCTTCAAGAGCCTCAAGCGGCCGAAAGACTTCCGGTGGTCAGAAGAATGCCAGCGAGCCTTTGAAGAGCTCCAGAGCCTTCTGGCCTCTCCCCCGCTGCTCACCAAGCCCCAGGAGGGCGAGGTCCTTTATTTATACCTGGCTGTCTCCCCAACTGCAGTGAGCTCAGTCCTCATCCGGGAAGAGGACAAGCTCCAAAAGCCGGTCTATTACACCAGCCGGGTTCTCAGGGATGCTGAGACCCGATATTCTAAACTTGAGAAGACCATCTTCGCTCTCATCATCTCGGCTCGGAGACTCAGGCCTTACTTCCAAGCCCACACAATAGCTATACTGACCGACCAGCCTATGAAGCAAATATTGCAAAGGTCGGATCGTGCGGGGAGGATCGCCAAATGGGCGGTCGAGCTCGGAGAATTTGACCTCGAATATCGGCCCAGGCCGGCCATCAAAGCTCAGATACTCGCCAACTTCATCGTGGAATGTACCCTGCCGGACGACCCCAAGTTGCCTCCCGTATCCATGGAGGAAGCACCGAGGCCACCATGGGTCCTACACTCGGACGGGTCTTCAACCTCGAGGGGTAGCGGAGCCGGGCTCATCCTCACCAGTCCAGATGGAGTGGTGGCCGAGCAAGTCTTGCGCCTCGAATTTCCAGCCTCGAACAACGAGGCTGAATACGAGGCTCTCATCGCCGGGCTCAAGCTGGCGAAAGAACTGAAAGTGGAGGACCTAAAAGCCTTCAGCGACTCCCAGCTGGTAGTGAACCAGATCCAAGGAGACTTTGAAGCTAAAGAGCCATCCATGCAAAAGTATCTCCAAAAGGTGCGGGAACTTACGTCTGCCCTGAACTCCTTCAGTATTCAGTACATTCCCAGAGCGGAAAACCTCAGGGCAGACCAGCTGTCCAAATTGGCAACCTTCCGCATGAGCGAGCTTCCCAAGGGAACAACGCTCAAATATCTTCAGGTCCCCAGCACGGAGGAACCTGAGCCCGCCATGTGCATCGACTCCGAGCCAAGCTGGATCGACGGGTTCGTTTGCTATCTCCAAGACGGGACCCTACCTCATGACGAGACAGAAGCTCGCCGAATCAAGCGCCAAGCCCCCCGGTATGTCTTGTACGAGAATAGACTTTATCGTCGATCATTTACTTCTCCCCTGCTCAGATGCCTCCGCCCCTTCGAGGCGGAATACGCTCTCCGAGAGGTCCATGAAGGAATCTGCGGAAATCACCTGGGGGGTCGGGCACTGGCCCATAAGATCCTGCGGCAAGGATATTACTGGCCCACACTCCAGAGGGATGCAACAGATTTCGTCCGCAAGTGCGACCGATGTCAACGGAACGCTAATATCCAGCGCCGACCTTCGGCCCTGCTGACCTCCATCATCGCCCCCTGGCCGTTTGCCCAATGGGAGATCGACATCCTGGGGCCCTTTCCCCTGGCCACCGGACAGAGAAAGTTCCCGGTCGTCTCCATCGACTACTTCACCAAATGGGTCGAAGCCGAGCCTGTGGCCCGGATCACCGAGCAAAAGATGCGGGACTTCGTATGGAAGTCCATAATTTGCAGATTCGGGCTACCTCGTATCCTTATATCCGACAATGGTCGGCAGTTTGACAATGTCCATTTCAGGAAATTTTGCTCTGAGCTCGGCATTGACCACCGCTTCACCTCGGTTGCCCATCCCCAGACAAACGGGGAGACTGAGGTAACTAACCGTACTATTTTGCAGGGACTCAAGGCTAGGCTTGATCGGTCCAAAGGACAGTGGGTCGAGGACTTGTACAATGTCCTTTGGGCGTACCGGACTACGTTCCGACTGCCCACGGGAGAGACCCCCTTCAACCTAGCATACGGCGCTGAGGCCGTCATCCCGTTAGAGATCGGCCTGCCTTCTCCAAGGGTGGAGCAATATGACCCCGACACCAATTCCTCCCAGCTCAGGAGCAATTTGGACCTCGTCGAAGAGACACGAGAGGTCGCCCGGGTCCGTATGGCAAGATACCAACAGAGAACGGCCCAATACTACAACTCCAGAGTCAAGCCCAAGCTCTTCAAAGTAGGGGACCTCGTCCTCAGGAGAGCCGAGGCTTCTCAACCGACCGAGCAAGGAAAGCTCGCCCCGAATTGGAAAGGGCCATATCAAATCGCCCGAGTACAATGACCCGGAGCATACAAATTGAAGTCCCTAGAGGGGACCCTGATCCCGCGAAGCTGGAACTCTGAGAATCTACGAATATACTACCAGTGAAACCCCGAGGGGTTCAAAACAATCAGGGCAATAGACTCGGCCTCTTTTCTGCAAATAATTCTCCCATTTTGATAATCATAACTCTTTTCTAATGTTGGGTCGTCTGTGATCCCCAGATCCCCCGACCAAAATCGGGATGCCTCGAGGTTCGACCGTAGAGTCCCAAACTCCCTCGACCTCGGGAAGTATCGCAGGACGATGGAACATCGACTTGGCGCAAGATTCCGGAAAGCGTCGCAGGTCGATAGCGCGTGCCCAGACCCATCGACCTGACGAACGATCCCTCGACTAAGGTCGGGATGCCCCGAGGGTCGACCGTAGAGTCCCAAACTCCCTCGACCTCGGAAAGCGTCGCAGGTCGATAGCGCGTGCCCAGACCCATCGACCTGACGAACGATCCCTCGACTAAGGTCGGGATGCCCCGAGGGTCGACCGTAGAGTCCCAAACTCCCTCGACCTCGGGAAGCGTCGCAGGTCGATAGCGCGTGCCCAGACCCATCGACCTGACGAACGATCCCTCGACTAAGGTCGGGATGCCCCGAGGGTCGACCGTAGAGTCCCAAACTCCCTCGACCTCGGGAAGCGTCGCAGGTCGATAGTGCGTGCCCAGACCCATCGACCTGACGAACGATCCCTCGACTAAGGTCGGGATGCCCCGAGGGTCGACCGTAGAGTCCCAAACTTCCTCGACCTCGGAAAGCGTCGCAGGTCGATAGAGCGTGCCCAGACCCGTCGACCTGACGAACGATCCCTCGACTGAGGTCGGGATGCCCCGAGAATCGACCGTAGAGTCCCAAACTCCCTCGATCTCGGGATGCACCACAGGTTGGCAAAGCGTACTCAAACCCGCCGACCTGACACAAGACTCCTCGACCAAGGTTGGGGCGCCCCGAGGTCCGACCATAGGGTCTCAAGCTCCCTTGACCTCGAAAGGAGTTACAAATCAATAAAGCCTCCCCAGATCCTCTCAACTTCGGCGGGCGTCGTCGGGTCCGCGAGAAGCCCGAGCCCCCTTACAAGTCAAAAATGACTCCGAAAGTCGACGAGGAAGGGAAGCAACCAACTCCGCCATGTGGAGCACAACTCTGAGAACGTAAGAGGTACATCTAACTCGATGCCCCCCCTTGTCAAATTTTATCTACATACTGCTAAGCGGAGTTTCATCCAACGTTGGAGTCTCATCTCGCCCAAAGTCGGGCTACTCCAATGGGTCGGCTTAAGACCGATCTCCTAACAATATTATGCATGCTCCGCTCGTCAAATCTCCACAACTTATACAGTCTTCACAAATTAGGTCCAAACTCGGCCCCCATACGTAGACTCCGATGTTTAGCTGAGAAAATGACCCCGGCCACGAGTGTACCAGCCGAACACAGATACCAAGGCAATCTTCAAAGACCCCAGCCTTGTTCACCGAAACCTCGGCAAAGCCCGAGAACGATAGCTATGAAAACCTTCGGCGATAATTCGACTATTAGCCCGCGCTCCCTACGAAGTATCCGGGAGCCGAGTTCGGAAACCCGACCAGACTCCCCGAATAGCGACACGTACAGACCCAGCCCGGTCTTACTCGAAGGGCTAAGGCCCGACCCCGATGCCTTAAGAACCTAAAGGCCAGGCATGGCAACTTCTGCGATTCTAAGATCCGAGTTGTAGGACTTGGAAAAATTTTCTAAAAAACCTGGGCTCGGAGCTCCCTTTGGTCGGGATGACTGGGATCCGGGAAAGCCAAGATATAGCCCACGAAAAAGGGCGACTTCGTTAAGCAGCTCGAAAACTAAAATACAAAGTTAAGAGTCGGGGGAACGATAGATTAAGGCTTTGGCCTCATTCACGACAAAGGATAAGGAAGAAGAACGAAGTAATAAAAGAGACCTTTCATTGATAAGGGGCCGGAAGGCCAATTACAAAATTGAAGGACGGCCATTCAAAAGCCGACCTCGGATACAATGAAAAAAGAAAAAAAAATATACGCCGAGTCTTAAGCGGCGGCAGCAACATCCGCGGGGTCGTCCACGGTGATGACCTCGGGACCTTCAGCCGGCACAGGCTCGGAGTCGGTGGCAGGGGCCTCGGGTGCCGCCTCCGGGACGCCGTCCGTCTCGGCCACCCTCGTCGAAGGCTCGGCGGGGTCATGTTCGTACAATCCTGCCTCGGATGTCAAAATGGCAGGAAGGTCTTCCGTGTCGGACCCGTAGCCCAGGTTCATCCACGGACGGACCGTCGAAAGGTCGAACTGGGGGCAGAACCGGGCCATCTGCTGCCGGAAGTTCTCGAAACCCCGGAGAAACCCGTCCACCGTCTCCTCCTCGAGCATGTCGCCGAACTCCTGCGACCCCTTGAAGAGATCCACGGTGTTCTCGGCTCGCTCGAGCGCCCTCCTCTCCCGGGCCTCGAGCTGCTCGATTTTAAGGCGGGAGACTCCGCCTTCGTACTTGAGGCCCGCGACTTCTGATTGGACCTCCCCCAGGCGCGCCTCTGAGGCGCGCAGAGCCGACCTGGTCAAGGCGTGGGCGGCTCTCTCCTCCTCGAGCGCCTCCGCCATAGCAAGGCGCCCGGCCTCGGTGGCCTCCTTCCGAGCCTCGGACTCGGCCAGAGCCGCCTCCAGCTCGGCGATCCTTTTCTTAGCCGGCTCCAACTGCCGGCTGACCCGCCGGGTCTCTTCCTGACATCCCTGGGCGATGAACACCAGGGTGTCGAGCTCGTGAACATGCTGTAAAGAAAGAGACAAAATGATCGTGAGTTAAAAACATATGGATTCGCTAATAACTTTAAGGAAATCGAGAAAAGGACTTACCCGGGCGGTGTTGCAGTAGGTACTGTCAACGACCTCTTCCAGCGAAATGTTCCGGAATTCGGCCCGGTCCGCCGGAAGCATCGCACGCCGGAACACGGCGCGTGCGATCTCAGCATCATGAATAGCTAAACTCCCCTTGGGGATAGGGGGTCCAGCTCATCCGACTCCTCTTGAAAGTACCTTGAGGAGCTCGGCACGTCCGGCCTCGGGATCTCGGGGCCGCTTGCTTCAGGGCCCCTGGTCGGCTCGGGCCCCGAGCGCTGTGAGGAACCCGAAGCCGGGCCCTCCCGCTGGGCAATGGGGGCAAGGCAGGGAGGGGCCGCTGGGCCCGCGTCGCTGACGACCCGCGCCCGCTTCGGGTCGGCTGTGGAGGCCCCCGCCTCGGGGCCACTCGTCCCGGCCGACGTGGAAGCGCCGGCCGACCTCGCCTTCTTCCGAGGCTGGGGCATAGCTCCCCCGGCCTCGGCCTCACGCCTCTTCAGGCGGGAGAAGAGGGACACGTTGCTGGTAGGCATGTGGGGGATATCTGAAACCAAAAATTTTCCAAGTGTTAGACCAATAAAAGCAAAAAGAAAGAACAGACAAGAAGGTAATGCAACTGCTCTTACCCTCGGAGCGCGCTGAGCTCAGACCCACGCTCGCCAGGGCGTCCTTCCGTAGGAGCTCGGTCAGGTCGTACCCTTTTCCGAGGGCCCGCAGAGAGTCCAGAACCCTCAGCTCTCTCCCCGAGGGCTCGGAGAGCTTGTTGAGGGTCTTCAACCGAGGGTGTCCCCACCTCGGATTAAACCCCCACGGCGCCTCGGACGCCAAAAAGAAAAACTTCCCCTTCCACTCATGAATAGAGGAAGGGGCCCCATGAAAAAGCGACATACCGCCTCGGAAGGCGAAGTATAGCCACTCCGCGTCCGCCGGGTTCTTCTTTAATAAGAAACACCGACGGAAGACGCTCACGGTAATCGGGATCCCATGCCCGAGACACAGGGAGAGGAACCCGATGATGGTTCTCCACGAGTTCGGAGCGAGCTGTGCTGGAACGAGTTGGTACTCGACCAGCAAGTCGTTCACGAACCTGTGGACGGGGAACCGCAGGCCAGCCCAGAGGGTCTCGCGGTGAACCGTGATCCGACCTGGGGGCGGCCGCATCACCCTATCTTCCGGCCCCGCGGTTTCAAGGCGAAACCCGGGCTGGAAGAAAAACCGGGAGCGTATTAACTCCACCTCCTCCCCCGACAAACTTGACCCTACCTCCTCAGGACCGAGACCCATTTTCACAGAGAAACAAAACGAGATTGAAAGCAGAGGAGGAAAAAAGAAGAGGAACCCTAGCAATCACAGGGTAGGGACCTACTGGACATCGCCGGAAATCGCTTCGGGCACCGACGGCAGGAGTTGGACAGGGGAAAAAGCAAGGAAGGAGGATAGCAAAAATAAGAGGCAGCCAAATAAAACCTTTAGGGCAAACTCGAGGGGTTTATATAGGCCCCCCTGACCGCCCAGATCGGCAGGGTCGGTTCCCATCCCCCGACCGGATCGCGCCACGTGTCGACCTCGGAGGCCGAGGCACCGTATTCACTCCGGGTCAATAAATCGGGTACGAAATCGAAATGTTGTCCCATCGGATCTCGGGGCCTCATCATGGGTCCGCAGAATCGAATCGCCTTGAAGAACGAGCGGACGGCACCCCCGCTCCCCTCATTTAATAAGGCCCTGGGGCACGTGGAGCCCCGATGTAGCCTCCAACTCGCCAGATCCATGATCCGGTAACACGAGATCGGAAACGTCCGACCTCAGATCATGCCGCGTGTCCATTTTGAAACGCAAAACGGCACACTCATTGATGAACGGGGAGCCTCGACCACAGGATCAAGGCGCCGTCTCGTCGAGCTCGAGGACCCTCATCATGGGTCCGCCGCACGAAGCGACCTCGGTGATCCAAGAGGCGCCACCCCCATTACAGCCGCCTCGAAAAACGTAAGGATACAAGCCTCATCATAAGTTCACTGAATAAAGCAACCTCGAGGCACCAAAGGGCGCAAGTTTCACCATAAAAACTCCGACAAACACAAGGGCGCAGACGAGATTCGCCCCCCAACTTTAATGATAGACTTTACTTCCCACGTCCGAGCCCGCAAGCCGCTCGAACTCGGAAGTCGGGGGGTAGTGTTGGGGGAATAAGACTTTTCCCCCCAATGACACGAATGCCCCCGAGAAGCCGCACAATCGCCGACCCAGGACAGCCGAAGTCGGCGTCCGACCTCGGAACGCCCGACCTCAAGACATCCGACCTCGAGACCTCCGACCTAGGAAAACCCTGATGTTCAAAGTCTACCCTTATCAGCCACCTACTACGGCCATGCCCCTCTGAGGTCCGACCGAGGACCATACTCTGACGCCCCCCCCGGCATTTATTGCGCATGGCTACTGTAAATCTCCAGTTCACTCAACAATTAATGCGGATCTCCGGCTTACTCCACAATTAATGCGGATCTCCGGCTTACTCCACAATTAATGCGGATCTCCGGCTTACTCCACATTTAATGCGCATGGCTCCTGTCATCTACGGACTCTCAGCTCTCCACGGCAAGTTAGCCCAGCAGAGTCTAGTCAACCATGATAAGTCTCTGATCTCGGCCATACCTCCGACACCAATGCAATAATTCGTCTGGTAGCGTGCGAGTCCAGGTCGTACGACGACCTCACCGCCGACATCAACGCAATGATTCACCTGATCGTGCGCCGACCTGAACAACATGCCGAGCCGTACTACGGCCTCGCCCCGTTACATCACAGGTAAACCGACCCCCGCCTATAAAAGGGAACCTTGGCCCCTCAGGTGGGGGGGTTGGAAAAATTACGCACCCTACAAACACTGTTCTTCTCCTCCTTACACACTTTGCCCCCTTCTGACTTGAGCGTCGGAGGGCCGGCGCCGGAAAACCCGGCCACCGGCTTGTCTGCAGGCACCCCAGACGGAGGACGCCGCCCGCCGACGGATCGCCGCCCCGCCGTGAGGACCTGCTGCTCCTTCTCTCCGACCACCCCAGACGGAGGACGTCGCCCGCCGACTGGTCGCCGCCCCGCCGTGGTGACCTCCCGCTGCTCCCTCTCCTCGACCGAAGATTGCCCCCGGGTCCAATTTCCAGCAACAGACTAATACCCGGCAGCACCTGGATCCTGCATAATAAATAAAATCACCATCAAATTTCTAAGAGTAAACAAGTAAAGGATGAAATAGGATGCGATGCATGAGCCTTGGTACACGGGATTTGAGGACTTCGTGACGGGTTAATTGGGCCTCTGCAAAGTGTTGCCGGTTTGGTGGCCCCATCGATTGTCTACATATGAACATCAATATGCACTCGAATTATGACGTGCGCTCATTGAGCTTTCTCCGCAGTGAAGACTACTTCTATTACGGGAAGGACTATTGGATTAGGAAAGAATGTGCACAATTACTAATTCTTTAGGTTTCATTTGGCAGAGGTTTTAGAGGACCAAAAATACTTTCCGACCCTTCAAAAATATTTTTAAATGAAATATGAGTGTTTGGAAAAAAAATTTGGGAAGCTATTTTAGCTTTTCTAGATATTGGAGCTTCTTTGAAAAAGTAATTTTAGGCTCCGTCGGAAAACTATTTTTTTAATCAAAATATCCGTGATAAAATATAATAATTAAACAAAATGTCCCTTTTTAATCCTGAAAATCTGCAAGAGTCTCAACAAAAAACTCTAGTCGCCAAACAGATTGCCTACATTAAGAAGGTATCATTTTTTTCTATTTTTGTATGCATCCTTTTGAATCTTGTTTTTAGGAAAAAAAAAATTCATCCGTGTGATTTTCATTTGAAAATTTAGTAATTATTTAACCAATTTTATCACCTAGTTAGAAAATTTGTTAGAGAGATAAATGATCATCAAGAGGGTGAAAAATTAATTTACACTAATAATTATAATAGTTTATATCTTTATTATTGCATTATACTATAAATATAATATAATATTATATTATATCATAATACATTGATATATAATATTATATTAAATTATTATGCTATAGTATACAATATTATATTACTATATTATAATAATATTATATTACATTACAGTAATATTATACTATATTATATATTTATGTATTAATATATATTATATTTTATTATGCTCTGTTGTATAATACTATGCAATGTATTTTATAGTTATTTTGTCATACCCAAAGTATTTGCTTAATTTGTTTACCAAATGCATCTTAAAGTGTCACAATACTTTAAAAATATAGTTACGAAACAACAAACAGCTTTTTATAAAAGCTTTACTTCAGAAAGCTCTACTTCCAAAAGTTTTACTTCCAAAAGCTTAATTGCCATCAACTCTGCCCAATGGAGCCTTATTGAATTTTGTTGTGTCCAATGATGTAGTTTTTAAGGATGATTGGGTGCAAGAAAAGGAGAAATATCGCCATGATAAAGATCTGGCCTCTAAAAAATTTTATACATTTCAACAAGGACTTGTCAAGAAAATGATATCGCAGCGCCATGAACATTGCAATGTAAGTCCTATTTCCAACTATAACTGTGGTATTATCTTATAAGAAGTTTAGCATGCCGGGACAAGAAAAATTGTAGTTTGTAGACCATGTTGTATACGAGCATGCATGTGCATCATCTGCAACCTCTCGGCATCATAATTGAGGGATCATAAATTGATCGTTGTGTGTTTAAAGAGCTGCCGACAACTTTCCATCGGCAAAATAGTATTATCTGAAAAAAAAATAAAGACCACAAACTAAATTTTAAATAAACTATACAGGAGAAAGCTCAAGTGGCAATTATCCAAGGATCCCGGTGATGCAATAAGATTCAACTCTCGCAGGACAAAACAAGATTACTTGATCTAAATATATGAATTTGTCGTCCGCTAGCGTTTGTCGTCATATCGTTCTCTACTTTGATAAGAAGTTGTTCCTCCAAGAGCGATGCTGTTGCAGCGAGGCGTCCTCGGGCACCGCGTTATTCGCCAACTTCGGAAAATGGAAAGGAAGGCGAAATCTTTGTCGGTTTTAGCAGAGTAGTTTTAGCGTCACTGAGCAGAGACAGACGGCATCTGTTCTTAGCAACTTCAGCCATATGCATGCTGCCACGTCACTCGGTACGGCCCCACCTGACGTCGACGTCAGGTGGACGTTAGGTGGGGCGCTTGGGGGGTGTCTCCTCCGCGGCCCGAGGCTGAGTCCGGTGGTGACTTTTGAGACGCCCAATGAGCTCCCAGGTCTGTAATTGTCACTTACCGGAAAGCATTTCCAGAGGCATTAGATAAGATTTCAGATAGCACCAGTATTCTGCAGCAATTGTTATATATGGAAGAAAACTAGTCTTTTTCTGAAAGAAGAGCTTCTTATATTAGCTAGGATGAGGTGTTTTTCCAGCTTCACAGGTGCGGTTCACATTAAGCATGCCATGTAGCCACATAAGGAAATGGACATTGATCTCTTTTTGTCACGGCCGGGGAAGGAGAGGACTTGATTTGGTTGAGACAAGTTGGGTCTATTTCTATTCCAGAAGGGAATAAGAATATGTTTTAATCTTCTAAAAAGTTAATCCCGACTCTTTCCTCAATATTCAAATCTTATTCTGCAAAGTTTGCTTTTAAAAAATAGCTTTATGTTTAATTGGCTTTCAAATATTTACTTAAAATTTTTTCGATTTCAATTTTAATTTTTTCAATTCTAAGAACCAGATATATCGATAAATAGTTGTTCCAACTTCTATTCCAATTCATTCTGATATTGATTCTGATTTCAATTTCGGTCGCAAACCAAACACATCCTAAGAGAACTGTTTTCAGATTTTTGTCTGCAGCTGCAAAGGAATAAGATAGTTGATACACTTAAATTTTTTTCAATTTCAATTTTAATTTTTTCAATTCTAGGAACTAGATATATCGATAAATAGTTGTTCCAACTTCTATTCTAATTCATTCTAATTTCGATTCTGATTTCAATTTCGGTCGCAGACCAAACACATCCTAAGAGAACTGTTTTCAGATTTTTGTCTGCAGCTGCAAAGGAATAAGATAGTTGATGTACTTAAATTTTTTTTTTCAATTTTAATTTTTTTGATTCTAAGAACCAGATATATCGATATATAGTTGTTCCAACTTCTATTCTAATTCATTCTGATTTCGGTTCTGATTTCAATTTCGGTCGTAAACAAAACGCATCCTAAGAGAACTGTTTTTAGATTTTTGTCTGCAGCTGCAAAGGAATAAAATAGTTGATGTACTTAAATTTTTTTCGATTTCAATTTTAATTTTTTCGATCTAGGAACCAGATATATCGATAAATAGTTGTTCCAACTTCTATTCCAATTCATTCTGATTTCGATTTTGATTTCAATTTCGGTCGCAGACCAAACGCATCCTAAGAGAACTGTTTTCAGATTTTTGTCTGCAGCTGCAAAGGAATAAGATAGTTGATGTGAATTGTCTCCAAGAAATACCCTAAGGTAGCACAAATAGAGACAAGGTGATGACTAAAACTAAGAATGCATCGGTAAGGAAGAAGTATTGATTCGCAAATCGGTCTCTCTATTTGATGCTATTGCAAGTCCAAACTCTTCCAAGTATCTACATGCAATCCCCTTTGATTAAATCAATATGATAGGCCATGGCGATCCCAACATGTTCGTGTGCAAAATCAAAAGTACGTGGGGTGAAAGGAAGAGCATGCAAGCATGGAGCCATGAGCATTTGGTCCAATTCAGTTGCGAGTTTGTTGGAAGACTTGGTCCAGTCTGTTGGCTAACGATCACATGCAGGGGGATAGGTCAAGCGTCTGTTTAGCAATTGTTAGCTATTATTTTGCAGTCAGTTGTTTGAGTCTTTAATTTAGGAGGTTGTTGTCGTAAGTTTAGGAAAGTTGTTGATCATTATTTATTTAAATTCGGTCAGACGCATTAATAAGGGGAGGCATATTTTTATCCAACAAATTGTGGTTCATTCTCACCCAAAGAGAATTGTATTTATTCTGCAATTGTGTTTAGCTCTTGATTGGGACCTAATATTGGTATCAGAGCTAGGGACAATGGCAATGAACAAGGAGAGAATCGAGCATTTGGAGGCAGGGCTTGGCGGACTTCAAGATGGCATAAACCGGATGGAACTTGGTGTTGCTGACAAGCTCCACCAACTGGAGGAGACGATCAACCGACTGTTCGAGGCCTTGTTTTCGAACAACAAAGGTTCCAGCCACAACAATAATGACCGTGATGGTCATTCTCACACCAACAGGGAAGATATGGACAGAGGCCGACAGATTTTTTCATTCAAAATGGCTAAGCTCGAGTTTCCGAGGTTCTCCGACGATGACCCAACCGAGTAGTTAAACTGAGTTGATCAATTTTTTGAGAATCAAGGCACTACCAACGCGCAGAAGGTTTCATTGGCGTCATTCCATCTCGAGGGTGAAACTAATCAATGGTGGCAATGGTTACGTCGTGTTTACAAGGAGGAAGGATGAGCGGTGACATGGAAAATTTTTGAAGAGGAGCTGTGGGCTCGATTCAGACCCTCTGAATGCGAGGACTTTGATGAGGTGCTTTCTCGGGTTCAACAGGTGGGCTCCTTGCAAGACTACCAAAAGGAGTTTGAAAGGCTTGGCAACCGAGTGCACGGATGGATACATAAAGCATTGGTAGGAACTTTAATGGGAGGACTCAAGTCCGAAATATCAGAGGGCATCCGAATGTTTAATCCAAGATCACTGAAGGAAGCCATCAGTTTGGCGTGCATGCGAGACGACCAGCTCCAACGCCAACGGAAATTTATGCGACCACTGCAACTCGACTGACCGCAGCTTGATCTTTCTGCTCCAGCAAGATCAACTCCAGCATCTTCGGTGAAGCAATTGACATGGGAGGAAATGTAGAAAAGGCGAGCCCAAGGTCTTTGTTTTAACTGCAATGACAAATTCACTGTGGGTCATAGTTGCCAAGGGCTGCAACTCTTGCTGCTTGAAGGAAGTACCAGCGCCGACAACATTAAGTGTGAAGAGGTTACTGATGAAGCAGCTGAGGAGACCATACCTGAGCTACAGTCCAAGCCAGAGATCTCGTTGCATGCCTTGACTGGGTGGTCGACTTCTAGAACCATGCGAATCATGGCCAAAGTCGGGCATCATGAAGTTGTTGTGCTTATTGACAGCAGGTCTACTCATAATTTTATTAGTGAGAAGGTGGCCAAATTGCTTCATTTACCAGTGGTTCCCACCGAGCCATTTACTGTGTGGGTTGCCAATGAAAATAGACTGCAATGCGAAGGGCGGTTTGAGCATGTGTATGTCCTTCTTCAGGGTATTCCTTTTTCCCTTACCCTTTATTCTTTACCTCTAGCTGGCTTAGACATGGTCTTGGGAATACAATGGCTGGAACAACTCGGTTCAGTTGTTTGCAATTGGAAGAAAATGACGATGGAATTCATATGGAAAAATCAAGCTCGACGGCTGCAAGGGACGGAGGCACATCCTATTCAATCTGCATCCTTAGAGGCTGTATCTAAAGAATTAAGGCAAGGGAGCTCAATGTGTGCCATCTGTCTGCAATCACTTGAGGAAGTGCCACAGCATAACACCTACACGAACATGCAGCAACTATTGGAAGACTATACAGACATTTTTCAAAAGCCTACAAAATTACCACCGACTAGAGAAGTTGACCACTGCATTCCTCTTAAAGAAGGAACTGAACCGGTCAATGTACGACCCTACAGGTATGCCTATTTTCAGAAAGCTGAAATTGAAAAGCAAGTTCATGACATATTAAAAATTGGGGTTTATTCATCCAAGTACCAGTTCTTTTTCTTTACCTGTTCTTCTAGTTAAAAAGAAAAATGGTACATGGTGCTTCTACACTGATTATCGGGCCTTTAATGCCATTACCATCAAATACCGGTTCTCCATTCCCACAGTAGATGACATGCTAGATAAACTCTATGGGGCATCTTACTTTACAAAATTAGACTTAAGGGCAGCTACCATCAGGTACGAGTACACCCACTAGATATTCCTAAAACTGCTTTTTCGTACTCACAGTGGTCATTATGAGTATTTAGTTATGCCTTTTGGCCTTTGCAATGCTCCCTCTACTTTTCAGGCCATTATAAATTCCATATTTCGCCCTTCATAAATTTGTGCTAGTCTTTTTTTGATAACATTTTAATCTATAGCCCCAATTGGACCATGCATCTTGAACATGTTCATAAAGCTTTTGATATTTTAAGGCATCACCGATTTTTTATTAAAGTCAGCAAATGTGCTTTTGGTCAACAAGAATTGGAATATTTGGGTCACATTGTTTCTCCTCAAGGAGTGAAGGTGGATCAAGGCCAGATTAAGGCCATGATCAATTCGCTTAGACCTACTAATATTTCAGAATTACATGGTTTCTTAGGTTTCACAGGTTACTACAGAAAATTTGTTCGCAATTATGGGATATTGGCTCGACCTCTCACCAATCTATTGAAGAAGGGAGAATTTGGGTGGACGGGTGAAGCTGAGGCTGCATTTCAGTCCCTCAAATAGGCTATGACTTCCACTCCTACTCTTGCTATGCCTAACTTTAATGAACCCTTTGTTATCGAATCTGATGCTTTAGGGGATGGCATTGGCGCGGAATTAACTCAACAAAGTAGACTGATTGCTTTCATGAGTCGGGCCTTGTGAACTTCTAAGCTGTCTTGTCTTGGTTTACATACGCCAAGGAGATGCTAGCTATTATTGAAGCTGTGAGGACCGGCCCATTTAGCAGCCCATACCCAGTGGGGCCTGTGGGCCAGCCCAATGTAGCCCGCCATTGGGAGGCCGCCACCTCCTCCTTTGGGGAGGTCCTGCTGTCAATAGAGGGGAGGGACAACTCGCTGCTGGGAGGGACAGCTGCCGGCAGCTTGAGCAGTTACCCCCGCTTAAGAGCATTATCCGTAGGACCTCACCATGCCCTTCCTTCTTCCTGAGGGGGAACTCCTTGAACCGGCAACAGAGACATCAGAGCAGGGGGCGTTGCAGCCACTTCCTAGGGTAAGTCCTTCTACCTTATGATAACGGGATAAAATAAAAGGAAACGAAGAAGAAGAAGAGGAAAGGAAGGGAGACGGAAGAAAGAAACAAAAGAAGAAAGAAAGAACAAGAGAGGAAGAGGGGACTCACCGTTCGTCGTCGGCCGCGAGCACCGCCGGCACGAGCGTCGACTGTAAGGGCTCGACCGGGGATGCCGCAGGGCTCGACCGCGGGCACCGGCCGCAGGCGCAGCCGAGGGCATCACGGGCCTGGCCGTGGACACCGCCGGTCGTGGCCTGGCCCCTTTCCGCTCGCCGTCCTCCCTTCCTCGGAGAAGAGAGGTAGAGAAAGGGTGAAGAGAAGAGGGGGAAGGTGAGAGGAAGAAGAGAAGAAGAAAGAAGGGAGAAGAAGCTTCGGCCGAGGACGCCGCGAGCTCGGCCGCAGGCGCCGCCGACCGTAGCCCGACCTCTCCCGAGCTCGCTTTCCTCACTTCGCGGGAGAAGAAAGGGGGAAGGAAAAGAGGGATCGGGAGAAGGAAGGAAAGAGATAAAGGGAAGGGAAGCTTCGGGAAGGAGAAGAAAAGAAGAAAAAGAAAAGAGAAAGAAAGGAGAAGGAAAAGAAAAAAAAAGAAAGGAAAAATAAAAATAAAAATAAATAGGGAATAAGTGGATTTTAGTTCAATTACCTGGTTGGGACTCAAGATCTTTTTAAGTTTAATTCGGGGTTTTAAATTGATGAATACTGAAAAATATATTTTGAACTGTTTAATAGGTATAGAGAATTTGCCAGGACAAGATTTAAGTTCCGAGAGCGAACCAAGGTAAGTGACCCTCCACAAATCTTATTGATTGTAAATTACTATTTAAGTTATAAGTATGAAATGATGAAATAATATTTGATATGGTGTATTCTCAAAATTAGGATCAAGCATATGATTGTATATGATTCATGAATTTGATTAAATAGTATTTCTTCATGAATATATGATTGGGTATAAATTATGATTATGATATATTGCATGAAAATGATATTTGAAGCATGATCATGAGGCTCGTTCCAGAGCCTGGGTATATGAGGCGGGTGTTTCTAAATCCTGCAGATGCATTTTGGGGAGAAGCAAAATCAGTGAGGGGTTAAGTGCGGTGCATGCGCGCACGTACGGACCCCGGAACCGGCCAACATCTGGCAGGGGAGCCCCGTATTCTCCCTCATGTGGGCCCGATGGTCACGTGCCCCGCGCAGGCGGGCCGTGACATTTATGAATTTGCTTGGCCAGAGCATACATTGTTTTACGACGGGTTTTTGAATATATCCTTTATGAAATGTTTTATTTTGCTATGGCTGCTATCTCTTTTAAATGATGCTAATCGTATGAATTCTTATGCTTGATCGGTAAGATAGTACATGGTCACTTACTGAGCCACATAGCTCATATATATCCCCTGTTGTTTTTCTTTCAAATATATAAGGTGCTAGGAGCAGAGAGCCAGAAGACTTTTGGGTGGGGAAATTCATTTTGGATGTACAAATTTAGAGCTCTTTACTGCTCCATTTTGGAGAAATACTTTATGAATGAAATGACTCTTTTGTTTATGAATTATCAGTAATAAGGCTTCGTGTTATTGTGGGCAGTAGCTTGCAGTAGCACGGCCGTGTCGTGGACCCGATCCGGGGCGTGACAGAAGCAATACGAACTTGGCGTCCATACTTACTGGGTTGGAAATTCTACATTCAAACGGACCAATGCAACCTCAAATATCTGCTGGAGCAACGCATGGTCATGCCAGAACAACAGAAGTGGGTGGCAAAGCTACTGGGTTATGACTATGAAATACTTTACTGGTCGGGCCGTGACAATAATGCAGCTGATGCACTCTCAAGGGTAGCAGGAAGCCCAACTCTTGATGCTTTGTCTATTTTGCAGGCCCATTTATGGGAGGAAATAAAAGCCACAGTTATTGGCAATCCTTATATGGACAAAATCGGCAAGTTAGCTACTAAAAACCCAAGAGCACCTTACACATGGAGGAATGGATTGGTCTTTTATAAAAATAGAGCAGTGGTGTCCCCAAACTCTCCCATGGTCAAGCAGCTTCTGCGAGAATTCCATGACTCTTAGATTGGTGGCCATTCGGGAGTGTTGCGAACGTTTAAATGAATTACCCAGCAATTTTATTGGCCAATCATGTATCAAGTGGTTCAAGAATATGTCTCTTCCTATGATATTTGCCAACGGGCTAAGGCGGAAACTCTATCACCGGAGGGCCTCCTCCAACCACTACCCATTCTATGTCAGGTATGGGATGATATAACAATGGATTTTATCAAAGGATTTCCCCGCTCCAACGGCAAGGATACCATCTTGGTTGTGGTAGATCGCCTCAGTAAATCTGCGTATTTTCTTGCTTTGGCTCATCCATTTACAGCTAAGATGGTGGCGGAAAAATTCGTGGAAGGCATGATTAACCTTCACGGCATGCCCAGGTCCACTATCAGTGATCGGGACCCTATTTTTATCAGCAATTTCTGGCGTGAGTTTTTCAAATTGTCGGGCACATGGCTGAAAATGAGCTCCGCTCGCCACCCGCAGATGGACGGCCAATCGGAAGTAGTTAACAGATGTGTAGAACAGTATCTCCATTGTTTATTCCACCAACAACCGCGTAAATGGAGTTCTCTTCTTCCGTGGGCTGAATTCTGGTACAATACAGCTTATCACACATCCACGAGAATGACGCCCTTCCAAGCTTTGTATGGGCAGCTGCCTCCCACAATTCCACATTACCAGATGGAAAACTCTCCAGTCAATGAGGTGGACTAGAACCTTGCTTCCAGAGATGCTTTACTACGTTAGTTGAAGAAAAATTTGCATGCAACTAGCAACCGAATGAAGCAGGTTGCTGATTCTAATCGGCGAGACATCGAGTTCCAAGAAGGAGATTTGGTTTTTCTGAAGCTCCATCCGTACAGGCAACAAACAATTTTTAAGCAGGCATTCCAGAAATTGGCTAGCCGATTTTATGGGCCCTATTTGATTGAGAAGCGGGTGGGCAAGGTGGCGTATAGACTTCAGCTTCCGAAGGGTTCTCGAATCCATCTCGTTTTTCACATCTCCTTAAGAAGAAGTTGGGAGAAGGAAGTGCGACCATTAATGACTTGCCACCTGTTACTGATGAAGGAGAATTTGTTATGGAGCCGGAAACTATACTAGACAGCCGCTGGGTAAAGAAGGGATCAAAGTTTATTGAGGAGAGTTTGGTTAAATGGCAAAGACTTCCTGCAGAAGATGCTACGTGAGAGAACACTAAAGAATTGCGGGACAAGTTTCAGGCCATGGACCTTGAGGACAAGGATCAAGTGAAAGAGAGGGGTATTGATAGGCCATGGCGAACTCCATTTACGCAACTGTTGGTGGACTAAACAACGGAAATACTGTTCCACATATCTGTTAACTCCTTCCGATTGGCCGTCCGTTTGCGGGTGGTGAGCGGAGCTCATTTTCAGCTGTGTGCCCGATAATTTGAAAAACTCACGCTAGAAATTGCTGACAGCAAAATAATAGCTAACAATTGCTAAATAGACACTTGACCTATCCCCCTGCATGTGACCGTTAGCCAATAGACTAGACCAAGTCTTCCAACAAACCCGCAACTGAATTGGACCAAATGCTCACGGCTCCATGCTTGCATGCTCTTCCTTTCACCCCACATACTTCGGGTGAGAATGAACCACAATTTGTTGGATAAAAATATACCTTAAAATATCGAAAGTTTTATGAACATGTTCAAGATGCATGGTCCAATTGGGGCTATAAATTAAAATGTCATTAAAAAACACTAGCACAAATTTACGAAGATAAGGGCAAAATATAGAATTCATAATGGCCTAAAAAGTAGAAGGAGCATTGCAAAGGCCAAAGGGCATAACTAAATACTCATAATGACCATTGTGAGTACAAAAAGAAATTTTAGGAATATCTGGTGGGTGTACTCGTACCTAATGGTAACCGACCCTTAAGTCTAATTTTGTAAAGTAAGATGCCCCATGAAGTTCATCTAGCATGTCATCTACTATGGGAATGGGGAACCGATTGTTGGAGGAAAAAATATAAGTCGTCACGACTGCGTGAACGTCCGACCAGACCCTCCGACCTGGAGGCGCCCGAGCAGACCCTCCGACCTGGAGGCGCCGAGCAGACCCTCTGACCTGGAAGCGCCCGAGCAGCCCTACGGACCCAAAGACGCCCGACTCACGCGCTGCGGGGTTGGAGGCGCCCGAGCAGACCCTCCAACCTGGAGGCGCCGAGCAGACCCTCCAACCTGGAAGCGCCCGAGCAGCCCTACGGACCCAAAGACGCCCGACTCACGCGCTGTGGTCACATTCCCCCGCAGCGCGACCGAAAAACCACGCCTTGCCTTCGTCAACAATCAAAGCATATGGCTCCTGCAGACGTTCAGTTTACTCAACAATCAAAGCGTATGGCTCCTGCAGGCACTCAATTTACGCAACAATTAAGGCGTATGGCTTCTGCTGTCTACGGACATCAAGCCCCTTACGGCAAACCTGCTCGGCTACGAATGATGGCATGACTCCATGATGATTTGGAAGCTTCGGCCTGATTTTCTGCAGTAACAGCATTAATTCACACGATCGAGCATTAATTTCTACTGCATGCCCAATCGTACGACAACTCATTCGGCCCGTCATATCACAGGTAACCTAGCCCCCCTCTATAAAAGGGAAATTTCTCCATTTTAGAGAGGGGAAAAGATGAAAACTCCGAATATTCACTACTCCCATTCATACACTTGCCCCCTCTGACTTAAGCATCGGAGGGCCGGCGCCGGAAACCCCGGCCACCGGCTTTTTGCAGGTTTTCCGAAGGACGTCGCGTGCCAGCCGGACCGCCGTTCGTCGATTCTCGCCGGAGCTCCTCCCTCCTCAGCCGACGGTCGCCCCCGGGTCCAAATTCCAGCAACAGTTGGCGCTAGAGGAAGGGACTGAGTCGTGGCTATGAAGATGAGAAGCAAGGGAGCTTCTAATGTCTCCCCATGTCTTCCACCTAGTTCTGGACACTCTGTCCAGAACTCGCCACCTCCGGCCGATCCGACTCCTCAAGTTCGGCCGGAGCAGTTTGATGCCCTGGTGCAGCAGGTTCAGGCTTTGGCCGCAGCTGGCTAAGGCCTGCAACCGAAGGGCGTCCCACCGGCGCCGTCTCCTCAGGCCTCAGTCCAACCAGTGCCTCTTTCGGGTGGACCGGCGCCCCAGGGCCGAAATCTCCACACCTCCTCAAAGGCTGATGGTGAGGAGCGATGCCGCTGTCAAGGTTCAGCCCGAGCATCCCCTTGGATAGATCCCCTAGCAAGGGGTCCAGACGACTGGCCACCACCGTCAGAGGTCGAGTCGGTCCTAGGGCAACCTGAGCCTGAACGGACCACTGTGGCGATTCTCCAGAGTAACGAACTCGACAAGAAAGTCGAGAAGTTGGAGCGCCAGATTGAAGCGCTCCACGGCAAGATGTGAGGGCGACTTCGAGTTTACCACGAAGTCCCCTTTCTCCCAACAAATCGAGGATGAGCCGGTCCCGCCGAGGTTCAAGATGCCCCAGGTGGAGCCCTACAACGGCATGACCGACCCCCTCGATCACTTGAAGAGTTATCGGGCCTTGATGTCACTGCAAGGATCCTCGGAGGCCATGCTTTGCAAGGCCTTTCCAGCAACGCTTCGAGGAGCAGCTCGGCTTTGGTTCACCGGGCTGAAACCCAGCACAGTCTCCTCTTTTGAGCAGCTCGGCAGGCAGTTCGCCACCAACTTTGCCGCCAGCCGACTCGAGCGGCAGACTTCAGACTCCCTCCTTGACATAAAGCAAAGGGAGGGAGAGTCGCTCAGGGAATATCTGGACCGTTTCACTGCCGCAACTTGGAAGATTCGCGAGCTTGACCAGTCAATAGCCATATCGGCACTCAAGACTGGAGCTCAGTCTTATAGATTTCTCTTCTTCCTCGAGAAGAATTTTTCTGCTGACTTCACCGAGATGCTGGTCCGGGTGCGGAAGTACGCAAAAGCCGAGGAAGCCGTTGCTTCTAGACGGGGTGGGGCTGAGCAGATTTTCAAGAAGCAAAAGAGGCGCCACGAGGAGCGCGGCCGTCCCAGGAGCCCGTCTCCGCACCGAGCTAAGAACTCGCCTCGTCTGAAGAGTCCACCCCAACTGCGGGGACCGCTCCAACCAAGGTCCCCGCCTCGTCCGAGATCTCCACCGCGACCCCGTATACCTAACGGGAGGTACGAAAATTACACTTCCCTGAACGCTCGGACTGAGATCCTCATGGAGATCGAGGGTCGGAATTATTTCCGGCCTTCGACCCCGATGCAGGATCCCGGAGCCTAGCGAACTCCCAAGAAATACTGCCGCTTCCACCGGGACCACGGCCATGATATAGAGGACTGCTTTCAGCTCCAAGACGAGATCGAGGAACTCATCCGCCGAGGGGTGCTCAACCGGTTTGTGCGGAACCGGCGTGAAGAAAAATCGCACAGCCCGAAGATCCAAATGCCAACAGATCCATCGCCGGCACCATTAACACCATTCGAGACGGAACCTCGGCCGGAGGAGCTGCAAGGAAAAGAGCCACCTTGAAGCGCCTGCGCACCTCCGAAACCATCTCGTTCTCGGGTGAGGACCTGGAGGGAGTTGAAACTTCCCACGATGATGCTGTGGTCATCTCTATGGTTGTAAACAAAATTTGATGTAAAACGCATCCTAGTGGATAATAGAAGTTCGGCGAATGTTTTGTACTTTGATGCCTATTCTAGAATGGGGATGACAGAAAAGCAGTTATGAAGGATGAACGCCCCACTGGTCGGATTTACTGGGAACTCGGTCCCAGTGGAGGGCGAGGTTGATCTCTTAGTTACAGTCGGGTTCGCCCCCCCGAGAAAGTACCGTGAGGATGGGTTTCCTCGTGGTGCGTTTGCCCTCGGCCTACAACGCCATCCTTGGACGACCAGGGCTCAACGCCCTCCGGGCTGTGGTCTCGACCTGCCACCTACTTATGCAGTTCCCCACCTGCCAAGGAGTCGGCGAAGTCCGTGGGGACCAGGCGGTAGCAAGGCGATACTACATGGCGACCCACGAGGCAAAGCAACCGGCCAAGATGTCAACTTCGACGCCAGATGACAAGCTCTCGGCTGAAACTTTAGAGACACGGGTTGGCCCTCAGAAGAAGCGGGTAGAGCCTGGTGAGCTACTCGCCCAAATTTTCTTACGAGAAAATTGCCCTGAGCTAACCGTGCAGGTCGGCTCCGGCCTTGATGCCCGCGAGAGGGATCGCCTTATCAACTTCCTACGGGCCAACATGAACATCTTCGCCTGGTCGTCCGCCGACATGCCGGGAATAGATCCGGAGGTCGCGGTCCACCGACTCCAAGTAAAGCCAACCTGTAAGCCCGTGCGACAAAAGAAGCAAAGTGCCGCTCCAGAACGACAACGAGCAGCGGCCGAGGAAGTCGACAAACTCCTCAAAACCGGCTTCATCCGGAAGATATCCTATCCGGAGTGGCTCGCTAATGTGGTCCTCGTCAGAAAAGCTAGCGGGAAATGGCGCATGTATGTGGACTACACCGACCTGAACAAGGCCTGCCCGAAGGACAGCTTTCCACTTCCCAGCATCGACCAGCTCGTAGACTCCACCTCGGGACATGAGTTGCTGACATTCATGGACGCCTTCTTAGGGTACAACCAGATCCGAATGGCGTCGGAGGATGAAGAAAAAATGGCCTTCATTACTGACGGGGGCACCTATTGCTACAAAGTGATGTCTTTCGGCTTAAAGAATGCTGGAGCAACTTATCAAAGGCTGGTCAGCCAAATCTTCTAAGACCAAATAGGCCAAAACATGGAGGTCTATGTCGATGACATGTTGGTGAAGAGCCGAATGGCGAAGGATCATGTGGCTGACCTCGACGAAGCATTCTCCACGCTTCGAAAGTACCGGATAAAGCTCAATCCTACAAAATGTGTATTCGGAGTCACCTCGGGCAAGTTCCTTGGCTTCGTGATCACCCAACGGGGAATTGAAGTCAATTTCGAGAAGATCCGAGCGCTCCAAGAGATGGTGCCTCCGAGGACAGTTAAAGAGGTACAGTGGCTCACGGGACGAGTCGCAGCTCTCGGAAGATTTGTTTTCCGATCTGCCGAGCGCTGTCTTCCATTCTTCGTAGCTCTCAAAAGGCCGAAGAACTTTTTGTGGTCAGCAGAATGCCAGCAAGCCTTTGAAGAGCTTAAGCATCTTCTCGCCTCTCCTCCATTGCTCACGAAGTCTCAGCAGGGTGAGCCCCTTTATTTGTACTTGGCTGTTTCCTCAGCTGCAGTGAGCTCGGTCCTTGTCCGAGAAGAGAACAAGCTTCAAAAGCCAGTGTACTACACCAACCGGGTCCTGAGGGATGCCGAGACCCGATATTCAAAGCTGGAAAAGACAATTTTTGCCCTGGTCGTTTCGGCTCGAAGGCTCCGGCCCTACTTCCAAGCCCACATGGTGGCCGTGTTGACCGACCAGCCGATGAAGCAAATCCTGCAACGATCAGATCGTGCTGGAAGAATTACAAAGTGGGCCATCGAGCTCGGGGAGTTCAACCTCGAGTACCGACCCAGACCGGCGATCAAGGCGCAGGCACTCGCCGACTTTATAGTCGAGTGCTCTGTGCCAGACGAGGCCGAGCTCGAGCCTGCACCAACGGAGCAGACCCCGAGGCCGACGTGGACTCTACACGTCGATGGTTCCTCGAACTCGGGGGATAGTGGAGCGGGCCTCATCCTCACCAGTCCGGATGGAGTGGTTGCCGAGCAGGCTTTACGCCTCGAGTTTCCCACCTCTAACAATGTGGCGGAATACGAGGCACTCATCGCCGGGCTCAAGTTGGGAAGGGAGCTGGAAGTGAAGGACCTAAGGGTCTTCAGCGACTTCCAGCTGGTTGTGAACCAAATCTTGGGTGACTTTGAAGCCAGAGAGCCCGCGATGCAGGAGTATCTCCGAAAAGTGCGGGATCTCACCTCGACTCTGAGCTTTTTCCACATCCAACACATTGCTAGGTCGGAGAACCTCAGAGCAGATCAACTATCAAAGTTGGCGTCCTCTTGCATGAGCGAGCTTTCCAAAGCAGCAGCACTGAAGTATCTTCAGATGCGTCGCATGAAGGAACCCGAGCCGGCCCTTTGCATCGAGGTTGAGCCAAGTTGGATGGACGAGCTCGTCAGCTACCTGCAGGATGACATCCTCCTCGTAGCGCCTCCTCGACTAAGGTCGAGATGCTCCGAGTGTCGACAGTGCGTGCCCAGACCCCTCGACACTTCGGAAAGACGGGGTAGTACCTTCGCGGTCCTCTGTGGCGCTCAACACCAACAACGGGGTAGTACCTTTGCGGTCCTCCGTGGCGCCTCCTCGACTAAGGTCGAGATGCCCCGATGAGTCGACAGTGAGGCCGAAAATGTTCGCGATTGACAACAAAGCGCCTCCAAAATATTCGTGGATGACCACAAAGCAATGCCCACACGGATCTCCAATGGCAACTTTCTCCTAATCTGCCGGCATCCCTAAAGAGCGGACCTCGAGCAAAAGAGCGTCCTCAAAAGCTAGCCGAGGAGCAAAACTGCCGACCTTGGCGTGGGACGCTCGACTCCGACAGTACAGAAGGTACACCTTACAGTTTCATTACATTTATTCATTAATATTGCCAGCAATTCCCCGATTAAGCTCAGGACTTACCTCGACCAAGATCGAGACGATTCTCTAAACCAATTGCAAGCCTGGGTCCATACGCTAGGTACACCTCCCCTATTGCTCGTTAGCAGCAAATATATCCTGGTCGAGCTCAGAAGTACCGAGCCACCACGATTTTGATTCTGTTGGCATCTCGGCCAAGTCCGGGATCAGCTGCCGTAAAGGCCCCGATTGTGACGCGACTTCGATCCGGGATCTCCCCGGAGGCCGACCCCAACACTTTTTGTTGGCCAACGCCCGAAAAGCTAAGTTCGGGAACTTAGTTAAAATCGCCTAAGGGACGAATTCGAAAGCTCGATAAAATTTCCTCAGAATTTGAGGTTCGGGCTCAACATACGCACCAAGCCTAGGGGCCCGGCATGGTTCAGGTTCGAGCTCAAAAGCCTAGAGCTTGGAACCGCGTTTGGCGTACTTGATCTGAATCGAGGCCTAGAAAATCCAGGTCCATAAACCTGGCCAAGCTCGAAGACTTAGAGAAATTCGTCGACAAAGATCTGACTTGATGAGTGCGGAGAAAACCTAAGCCCACGAAGCCTAAGTTTACAAGTTCGGCCGAGCTCAAGGACTTGGTTTTCCTGTGGCTCGAGCCTGTCACCTAAGACATCGCCCTAGCAAATATTCTCCGCGACTGAGCCTAAGTCTAAGGACTTAGCCAAGCTCAAGCACTTGGAAAGATTTATCGAGAAAAGTTCTACGTTGAAAGGAAGAGTTTCATTTAAAAGAAAAGCCCGAAGGCTAAGTACAAAACTGAGGTTCGACCATACAATAGGCATAAAGGTCGACCTCCGTTACAAAAAAAGAGAGAAGAGAAAAGAAGAATACAAGAGGAAAATCTCAAGGGACGGGCGCGTTGGTGTCCGCAGCCAGAATCTCGCCGGGCTCAACCTCGACGACTTCGGCAACTGCCGGACCTCCTTCGGCAGTGGTCGATTCTCCCGCGGCGAGGGCAGTCTCGGAAGTTGCCGCCGGAGCTTCGAGAACGACCTGGGCAGCCTCTTCGGGAGCGGCCTCCCGAGCAGTTTCTCCGATCGCCTCGGCCGATTCCGCTTCGGAGCCTTCGACTCCTGCTCCCGGCTGGAGCAGGTTAAGGTCAAAGTCGGGGCAGAGCCGCCTCACTTGATTACGGAAGTCGTTGAAGCCCTGGATGAGCCCGTTCACGGCTTCCTCTTCAAGCAGGTCCTCGAACTCTTCCGATTCACGGAAGAGCTGGACGGCGTTTTGGGCCTGCTCCCGGGCTTCCTTTTCCTGAGCTTCAAGTTGCTCGGTCTTCTGCTTCATCCTCTTTATTTCCTGCTCGCGGATGGCGTGCAAGGACTGCGCCTCGGCCAGGCGAGCCTCGGCGGACCGCACCTCTGACCTGGTTAGAGCGTGAGCGGCCCTCTCCTCTTCTAGCTCCCCAGATAGAAGCTTGACTTCGTCCTCGCCGGCCCCCACTCTGAGTAAAAGCTCCTTTTTCTAGAGCTCGACCTCCACAAGCTTCTTCTTAGCCTCGTCTTGAGCTCGTGAACACCGACGAGCTCGGTCCTTGTAGTCTGCGCCGATTGAGATCAGCGTATCGATCTCGTGGAGGTGCTGTAAGCAAGGCAGAGGAAAAATTAGGCCAAGGATAAAATTAGAGCATGAAAACTAAGAGCGCAAAAGCTAAAATAAAAAGCAAATAAAATAAGCTTACCCGAACAGCGGAGCGGCGAGTAGACTCCAAAAAGTTGTTCAGGCTCATGGCCTGAATTTTCTTTCTGTCGGCCGAGAGCAGCGCGACGCGGAAAATCTGCCACACCGTCTCGGCATTCTTGAGGGCTGAATCGCCCTCGTACACTTCCCATTCCGGGATGTGGGGCCGCCTTCCTTGTTGGCCCTCGCCCTCCGGTGGACCGGGGAGGCGGGGCCTTGTCACCTTTGGTGAAGGCGACCTCACGGCCTGATGTGCTGTCGCAGGCAACCAAAAATAAAACCTATACTCCTAAAAATATATATGTAGTAGTGCGAGTAAGGATCGTTCCCACGAAGAGTATCTAGCCTAGTTTTATGCAACTTGAACAAGGACGGAGGGGGGGGTTTGAGTATAACGAAAATAATAAAACAACTAAAGAAGAATTCAGATTTAAGTATTGAAATCAATCAAAAGAACAAATCTTGGTCTAAGTCAACATCCACCATCGGAATTTTACAACTGATCATTGATGCAAAGATATCAATTTGCACTTTGAATGTCCACCGATAGAAATATTTTTCTATCTCTTCTTAGTTGTAGTTAATTAAAAACAAGCGATCTAATTAACCCTAACTACTAAACAACCCAAGACAAGCGCTAAAGGTTTAATCTAGTAGCAGCCTTAAGAATTAGAGAGATCGATGAAACTAAACAACACAAACACAAGCGGTTGCATTTGATTTAGACGAGTATTCTTCCTAAGATCTGAAATTTCTGACGCAGCAAATTATTAGATCTTAGTTGCTTCACAGATTAGAGGGATCAAACAATTACGGATTTGATATCTAACCTAGCAATAGATTGCAACGAATAATAAACTAGTAGGCCTCCTAGTAATTAAACGAAAACAATCATGAAAATATGCACAGAAGGACATTCGACATCAAAGCATGAATTGAACAATGAAAACAAATTCAGATCTCACAGTTTTATTGATTCCGAGGCTTCTGTTTCCTTAGACCAATAAAAGCTTTAGCCACGCAGAGCCATGGATGCAAACTTCCAAGGAGAAAAGAGGAAGAGGAGTCCTCCAAGAGAAAAGAGAAAGAGCCCCCTTTTCAGCCCCCTTTCTTTCCCTTTTATCCCTTCCAAAAAAATCTCCTAACAAATATTCAAATCTGACTAATTACGAAAAATAAAATAAAGTCCTAATATAACTGGGAAAGTGGTGTTTCCAGCTAGGATTTTCGTGCATCAAATCTGGAAACTTCTGAAAATTGACCGAGTCAAATCCACGTATTGCAGGCTAAGGACGTGCAGCAACTTCGAGATCAATTTTGACCTTGATAAAGTCAGTATCTATCAAAACTCAAAACATGAAAGTTGTAGAGCGTGTTCTTGGCTTTCCACAGCATCTTGAATCATCTCAATCAGAGCTCGGATGAAAAAGTTATGCTTAAATTACGAAGCAATATCGAAACTGTCCAAAATCATCCAATTAGCTTCGTTTTGTACTTAACGCTTCCATTTGCATCCTAAATCAAAATATAAGAATAATGAGTACATTTAGGCACAAAATAAGTATAAAAGACTAAACATTAAGAAAGAAAAATATGACATTTTGCATTCTCATCAAATTTCCCCACACTTAACTTTTGCTCGTCCTCGGGCAAAACTCAAATT